>NC_061512.1:41121623-41290722 GCF_022539505.1 Lolium rigidum
GGCGCGGCCGGGGGCCGAGCCGCGCCGCCTCATCATGCTGGCCGCCTCGTGGCCCCACTTCCTTAGCTCTTCGGTCTTCGGAAGCTTCGTGCAAAAATAGGACCACTGGGCGAAAGTTTCGTCCAATTCGAGAATATTTCCTTACTAGGATTTCGAAACCAAAAACGCGAGAACGACAAGCGGCTCTTCGGCATCTTGTTAATAGGTTAGTTCCAGAAAATGCATAAATATGACATATAATGTGCATAAAACATGTAGGTATCATCAATAAAGTAGCATGGAACATAAGAAATTATCGATACGTTGGAGACGTATCAGACGGCGAGGCCAGGTCCTCTATCGCCAATATGAAAAAATCCAACGCGACCGCCGGTACGTGCCAGTGGAACTCGCTCACCGACTGTTCGAGGAGAACCGACCAATCCCTTAGCGGATGCAGTCATGCCAAGCGGTGGCTGGTACCTAAACCACCGCCCCGCCCCATCCCGGTGCCTCTTGTGTCGCAGGAGAATGGCAGTGGCGGTACGAGATCATCCACAGTTGATCCATCCTTGTTGGATCTACGTGACGATCCAGCCTTCGCATTTTATTCCCACAACTGGTCCATCTTCGGGGCCTGGGAGTTTGACCCGCGCCACCGTGCACGTTACTTAGGCGACGTTGACCTCTTCAACCTGGAGCTCCGCGCCCGCTTCGATGACGACGAGGAGGACGAGGAGGGTGCCTTGGAGGAGTACGAACTGCAATTGCCAAACCCCACGGAAGGATGAGACCGTAGAGATGGCCACAACAATAGCAAGCTCAATGACCTCGCTCACTGGGATGGCCTTGCTGTGCAAATGGCCTCCGTGCTGGCCCAAGGGAGGCCACGGACTCATCCCGCGCCAGCACCCCCTCCGGCCGCAGCAGCACCATTCCGGCGCCCTCAGCAGCCTCTGCATTCGACATGGCCTTGGACGTCTCCGGTCTATATATATCGATGACAACAAGTAAGCAGCCATGGCGGGTCCAAACAGATTACTTTTGACACCAAGAAAGGAGATGCTAGTCAGTACTTGTACCAAAATATAGCCTGTGATGCCGTCGCGTGGGTTCACATTAGGGCATCTCCAGCGGCACGACGCATTTTTGGTTTTCTGACTTTTTGTGTCCGTTTGCGTCTGGATCCTTCTCCAGTGGGGAGACGCATACCGGTTTTTATTGTCCGTTGTGTCCGGAGAGACGCATTTGCTGCCCAAATATGCGTCAGGTTTGCGTCGGGACGGACTGACCGTGTGACCGTGTGTGACCGTTACCTGTCCGCATGCGTCCGCTCTGTGCCAAAGCTGACCCATATGTCAGTCACTATTTTCCCCACCTACCTCACTTTCCCCTCTCTCTCATCTCTCTCTTCCTCTCCACTCTCTCCCCAAATCTTCCGACCAGAACGACGGCCATCCACATGCTTCTTCTCCTGGGGCGGCGCCGGTGGGAGGCGAGCTCCGGCGGCGGCACCTGGTACATCAACGGCTGAGGAGTCCACCGCAGCCGAGGAGCCTGCCGCAGCTGCCACCGAAGTGCAGATGTCCAATGGGGCATCCAGGAGCCACAGCCATGTCCGTGTGTTTTCCATCAACGGCTGTGGTGCGGGCGCGGGGGGCGCGCGGCTCCTCGACGCCGCGGTCGCTAGGCTCGACGCAGGCCTCCGCCGGCAAACCGGCGGCCCCGACGCGCATGTCGCCGACATCTTCGACCTGGCCGTTGGGCGCAGAGCGGGCGCGGGGGACGCGCTGCTGGGCGCCAAGCGGCAGCAGCACACCGCCATCGGCGTACCCGCGACCTGCGAGACCACGCGCCCATCACCACCAACATCTCCAACAAGTCCAAGGGGCTGCATCGTGATGCCTCCATCGTTTGCAATGTCCGCGCTCGCGAGCAGCACACACACGCGAGCAGCAGCGGTTGCGCACGCAGTGCCAATAGCAAACAATAGCCATGCCCGTGCATGTCCAAGACATCAAGCAGCAAAAGCTGCAGCAGCGCGGAGCACTCGCATACTCGCGCGTACAGGCTCGGCAGCAGCGCCGCCGGCCAGAGCTCGTCGTGGAGCCGACGGTCGCCGTCTGTGAGAGCCGAAGCAGCGCCGCCCGGTCAGGCAGGGACATGCGCGTTCTCCACGCCTTCGTGTCCTCGCTGCAGCGTCTAGAACAAGGGTGGCGGCCCGGGATGTTGAAAGGACACGGATGTCGCCTAGAGAGGGGGTGAATAGGCGGTTTAAAACTTTTACGAGATGAGCTTAACAAATGCGGAGATGGGCTTAACAAATGCGGAATAAAACCAGCGTTTACTTTGTCAAGCCCAAAGCCTATAAACTACGGTTCACCTATGTGCACCAACAACTTATTCTAAGCAATGGTTCACCTATGTGCACCAACAACTTATGCTAGGCAATACAAGCAAGTATGTGATAGCAAGATATATATAACTGTAATATCCCAGGTTTAGATGCTATAAAATGAGAGAACACCAAAGTGTGCATTGCATTCATGCATAGAAAATCCGGGGAATTTTCGCGCTTCAAATAAAACTTACCACGGTAACTGAAGTTTCACTTGACTTGCTGGAATTGAAGTAGATCATCAAGTCAAGCGTTATAAACTTCACTGTGATCTTTGCTAAAACCCTATTTTGGGTAGAGATGATTTGATCTATGGGCTAGATCAAATGGAATTAGTTTTACAACAAACAACACCTTAAGTAAGGTCAACTACAAGATTCTATAAAAGATCTCAACATGACATTCCTTACAACAACACATGAATAATTAAGAAACTATTCTTTACTTATCTTTTCCATGTCTTTTACTAAATAAATGTTTCTACCATGATTCTCATGGTGTATCTTCAACTAATTTTGTGTGTAATATAATTCAATTCTAAACTTATTAATAAATAAGGTAAATCACAGGGACTAAAGTGCATAAAGGCCACACATTCTTATTTAAATCATAACTTATTAAATATATGGAATATCATAAAACTGAATCCATTTACATTACAAGTTATAGTTCAAACTATTTGAATAAAGCTACTCATGAGTATTTTGAAACTCATATGATCATGCCTTGGTGCAATCAAACACCAACTATTCAAAATTGAGGAATAACCTTCAACCTTGACTTTTTGACCAATATTATAATATAAATCCAATCAAATATGATATAGTGACTCATCCATAATAATAAAACTATCCACAAGATATTTAGTAACAAATGCCACTTGGCTATCCAAAGATAAATCATATGAGAAGATAATGATCATGCCACATGATGAAAATATCTACATGACTTGAATCCCAAGCTTTGCCACCTCATGCTCAAAGGATTGCTATGGATGAGGGCATGACACCCAAGCACCTTACTCATCAAACCAACACAAGAGTCACCACCTATGTGTCATGATACTAGAGCTGGCCCAAGCCTATAAATAGAGCCACACCTTCATCCATTTGCTCATCAAGTACCATGATACATGGGAACAAACACATAGAGCCACTCCATGTGATTAGCTAGGATCAAGATGAAGAATTTAGGAGGTGGAGGCATACCACAAGATGCGAGGTTTATCAGATTTCTGAAGAACAAGCTACATAAGTTACCAAGGTAGAATCCCTAGGCAAACCATATATTTAGAGGATCATATCATCATATCTTGAGTAGGACCTTAGGCTATTACAAGACATTTAGAAGTGAGAGAGATTATAGATGCTAACCATAGCCATGTCTACCCTAGAGAATTTTAGAGTAGTATTACATCTTACTTGTTTAAACCAACCTTTGATCTTGTAGATGAGAGCCATTAGTGAAACATAACCAAAGCTTATGCTCATATTCTAATCCTAGTTGTGTATCAAATTGGTGATCACTACTTAAACCCTAAACTACATTTGAATTCCAACCCATGGATTAACTTGGATTATAAATATAACCCTACCATACCTCATGCCTGTTTATACTTCAATTTAGTGAAGCTTATGCAAAACCCTAAACCTTTTCATGTAGTATCCACCCTACATAAAATATTATGTCCCCACTTGTGTATCATGGATCACAAGTATAAACCAAGTTATAAATGCTTAGTATTAAATACCATTTGGTGAGTAGGATGAACCCAATACCCTATTTTACTTTGCTATCCAAATACCTTGTTGAGTGAACCAAATAAAATAGTATTCAGATAAGTAGTTGAGTTAACCATGATGAGCATAAGATCTATCTCAGATAATTTAAGCTAGGAGTTGCTAAGCAAGATTGATAATTATAGAGTTTGTTCAACCATTTTCTTAAACCCTAGAAATAATCACTCACATAAAATCATGAACCAATCCCATTTCCTTTACCATTTGTTAAACCCTAGCCATAATTAATTTTTATGTGAATAATCAATATGGTTAAGCACTTGCAAAATATAATATGTTCACCATTCACATGTTATCAATTTTAGATCTTTTAAAACAGAATTGATTCCTAAATTTAAAGTAATTGAATTGAACCCTAAAATTCATATCTATTTGAATTTTAACTTGTGCTTTATAAGAACTAAAGTTAATCCATTATAAATGGTTGTTTAAAAACAAAACAATGCAGTGGGTATTATCATAAAATGATATTGATATTCAAATAGTTTTGAACCTACAAAACAAAGCGAGAAATCAAATTTGAATTCAAACCGGAAAATAGAAAACAAAACGGAATTCAAAACAGAAATTTAAAAGAGAATTGGAGGGAAACTTACCTGGTGGACCTCGGCACCGCGAGCAGCCCATCACCACCACGTCCACGCAAGCCCACCGGTAGCCCAGTCCACGAACCAAGCACCGGCCCATCGTACCGATTCGCTTTAAGAATCGTGCGAAGAAGAAAGCCACCTTCTTCTTCTTCCCGGCGTCGACAAGCACGCCCGCGCCGATAGGCCACGACCCCGGCGGCGATAAGGACGACCTGGACGTCGCAGGACATCTCAGAACCATGCCCAACTCCTCTCGCGTCCGTCCTATCCAACTACGTCAAGATTCACGCCCAGAACTAACGCCGCCATTGCCGTGCATCTCGGCCAGACGCCGCCGTCGCGTCGTCAATCCTGATCGCCTCGAGCTCTATAAATAGGTCAAGAGCTTCCCCTGGAAACCCTAAAGCTTCGCCGCCCATCCATTCCTTCCCAGATCCTTTATATCTCTCGCAATCAAGAAACATCACCGACGACCGTTCTCCGGCTAGCCGTCGATTGAGAGCACCCCGGAGACCGTCGAGTGGCTTGGAGGATGCGCCAGAGCACACGAGATCATCCTCATGGAAGGAATCGAGTAGGGGAGCCCAGGGTGATGCCAATTTGAGTTTTTCCCCTTGCAACACATCGCCGGGAATGGCGAGCTAGAGCTCGTCTCCGTCCTCCATCCACCCCGTCGAGCACATCATCATCATCAGAGTGAGATTCCGCACCTCTGGAGCCTTTTATCTCGATTTATCTTTCATCCTAACTTCATTTTGCGTTTTGGCCGGAGCTCGCCGCCGCGGACCTCGTTGCGGAGCTAGCTCCGGTGACCATTTCGAGGGGCGCTGCCACCGGTGGATTCGCCATCGTCTTCTCGTTCAAACGCAACAAGCCGCTCTTCCCGGGGAGCTCTAGATCGCCAGAAACACCGTCGCCGTCGATCGCCGGAGACCTTCCGGCGAGGTGACGTGGCCGGTGGGGTTTGTTTCTCTTGTTGACTCGGTCCAAGCCCAGCTGGCAGCCTACGTGTCCATTGGCCCCACGGGTCAGTCTCTGTAGCTAGGGTGCGAAGCGGTAGCTTTAGTATTTCTCTTTAATTTTAAAACCAGTAAATAGATGAAACTTTGCAAAATCATAGAAATTTCATTTCAACTCAGAAAAATATGAATAATATATCAAAATGCTCACAAAAATAAACTCTATTCAAATAAAATATAAAACAAAAATGTGTGTCAAAATAAAAATTCACTTATTTTTAACCTTATTAATTATGCCATTTCAATTATTTAAAATGCAAATTGAATTCAACAATTAGTGAAGTTTTAAAATTAAATTTTAACTATCCAGTAACTAAGTAAAATGTTTAGATTAATTTTACTTATCATATTTGCATTAACTTAATCATTAGTGGTAATTCATAAACCCTAATTTGCAAATTACTATTTTCTATTTTCTTTAAATAGTAATAACTCAAGAAAATATTATAAGTCAATATTATTTTGGTAAATTAAAACTTATGTACTTAAACATCTTTAGTTAACAAGTTAATTATTTTAAACCCTAATAACAATTATTAACTCTGATTCTTAATTAAACCAAAATAGGAGTACTCTAATTATTAAATCTTGTGAAGATTAATAAAATATCAAACCATCACTAATTTTGATTCAAAGTAATTAGTAACCACAACTCTATTACCAATTATTATTTTAGGAGTTATACCATAGCTTAGAAACCCTAGTTTCAATTTGTGTAAGACCTTGATCCCATTATTTCATGTGATCATCCTAAATTAGTGCAACCCTAAAACCCTAGGGGTTTAGCCCATACAATCATATCCACGTCACCTTTAGGTGTAGAAACTTAATAAACAACCAATGAGTGCATACTCATGATCCACTAAAATAAAACTAGGTACAATTCACAGGAGACTATCATCTCATGTGTTTATTTTTAGTTAAGACTTTTTATGATCCTCTAGTACCACTTAATTGTAAACCCTAGCTTGCTAACTTCACATGGACACCATTCATCACCATACCACACCATTAGGATCAACCTCAACCATCATAATTTAGTAGAACCATAATTATGAACCCTAATATCAACCTTGTGTAATAATTCACAACATATGCTCCTATCCAACTAAACCCTATTAAAGAAATAATAAACCATCTAGTTTAGAAGCAATTAGAGATTACTTAGTGAAGCAATTGTGAAACCATAGTAAACCCTAATAGCTAATTATAGAACCATCTTAATAACCATCCTTTGATATGATGCTTAGAAGAAACCATAGCAATAAACCTACCAATACTTGCTATATATAAACCCATTCTACTTAAAGAACCCAACTAGTTCCTATTCGAGAACTAAATGACTCCAATAGTAAACCCTAGAAAGCCATAGCTCCTATATATAGTAGTTCATATTCTTATTCAACCTGTTCTTCAAAAGTTATTCCTTTGAAGTACAAATGTCAATCAAACCTTAGAAGCCCTAATCCTTCTTTGAAATACTCATTATTTCTTAATTAACATGTTCTTCAAAGGTTATTCTTTTGAAGTATAGTATAAGTAATCATCAACCATGTTCTGTAGAACTTAAAATTGACAACTATTCTTTACATATTATTCCACCACTATTATTTATGTGTATGATTGTTATGATGTCTTATATCACTTGTTTATGATGCTAATTTAACCAAACCCTAATAAGAACCTTGTTTGAGAACCATTCTAAAAGTGCAACACACCCTAAAGAAATCTTTACAATTCAATCAAACCTAAATCACTGAGGTTAGGTTACGCTCGAACGATTGCATCTCATACTATGCATTATAGCATCTTTGCCGAGTTCTTTAAACATTGTCCTTACCGGACAATGATGGTATTTCAGAATTTGGAGTTCTCACGTATCGAAGCTTTTGTCGCATAATCTTGCGATCAAGGAAGGCAAGTTCATCGCTTGCTCATGTCATTTGATTATGTTTATCAAATTATATGCAAAGTACTATACTTATCACTCTTGCATTGAAAAGCAAATATTATTTTACAATTATGAATATGACTATGTGGTGGGCAATGGAACCATGGTATGTGATGATTGGTGGAGGTTCCATTGCACGGGTACTATTCATCTAGGACTAAGTACCAATGCCGTCCAGTGATTCTAGCGCCGTACATACCGCGTTGACCATAAGATCTATAATGGCTCTGGGGAAGTCGATCTGTATCTTTTCTCTCCCGCACGCCAACGGACTTGATAGAGCCTCGGCGGGGTGCTGGAGGCACTGCCGTAGGTTGGGAAATCCTTTAAAATCCCCATCCGGACGTTTGGATGAGAGGCTCTACCGTCTATGAAGGATTGTCCATCGTACACCGGGGGTAAAGCCGTATGATCGGGAGATGTCTACCGGGGGTGTACGGATGGACAAAAGGGTGGGTTTGCAGGGTCGCGGAGAAGGCAGTGATTGGCTTGGATCTTATACTGGGCCCCACACCAAGGAAGTGTGGACGGAATCACGTGCCCGGTTGGCAACAAGGATAAGGTCTCTTATGGGAAAAGTAACGCACCTCTGCAGAGGATACTGAATTGTGACTGTCACTCCCTGTTCCGGGAAGGGAACTGTGAACGCGGCAGGAAAGGAACTCCATGAAGTTCTAGTCAACTCGTGAAGACCGACGGGCATAGTTTTCAGAATAAAATAAACCTTTTGAAGAAATGTTTATGAAAACTTGCATTTGCCTATGACTTTCCGGTCACGTGGCTGTAGCTAGTGCATGATACACCTATTTCCTAATATGAACTTGCTGAGTACGCTCGTACTCATCCCACTCTTAAATCCCCGCTTAGCTATGGAGGCACCGGAGGAGGAACTACCGTGGAACTCGAAGACAAAGAAGTCAAGCTGCAACAAGATGAAGAATACAATCAAAGGAGTCAATGGAGTCAACTTCGGCATCGGCTAGAGTGGAAACTTAGACTAGTACTAGAAGGGAACCTTTCCCTAATCCTAGCACCTAAGTAGCTAGAATTCTGTAGTAAGCCAGATATCTCTAAAAGCTTGAGTTAGCAATAGCTTATGCTACGAGTCGTTCTTCTGGAGATTATTTTAAGTTTTACCTCACTGTAAAGTAGGAGGCTGTGTTGATCTTCTGTAAACAACTTGTGTATCCTTCTATAGACATACCTTGGACTCGCATATGTTTCTGTTGTACCACTCTGAGAGATGTAATATGAGTGGAACGGTGTTTCACTTGTGTTATGTCAACGACTTGTGTACTACACCATGCGGTGGTACGCTGGGTCATCACAGCTGGTATCAGAGCAAATGCTTTGACCCTAGGATTAAAACCCTTTAAAGGAGACCTATAGGTTTGGTAGTGTCTATAGGAAGTGCCTTAGCTAAGCCAACTATGCTAAACCAACTATTCTTATGACTTGAGATGGGTATTCACTTGAGAATAATCCTGACACACTCGAGTCAATCTTTCTTATCTATCTTTCTTAAGTTAGTTAGTTATTTTTGCTTCATTCTAAACAAGTAGAACACCATTGGAGCTTAAGATAATGGGTGGTAGTAGACCACAGTTGGTATACAATACATGGTAGTCCAAAGAGAGGATACAACCACAAGGAAGATATCCTATTGGAAGAAGTATACCAACTCAAGTTATAGTTAAGTAAGAGTCGTTTAAGATGTCAAATGACTGATGTTAAGTAATGTAGATAAGTAATATGAGGTAGTATATACCTATGATGAGTCAATCATAGGAGGTAAGGAAGAGTGATAGGAATCATATAAGTCTACTTTTCATGGTAAAATTGGTAATCATATATGATTCAATTGAGAGTCATGATGTGATAGAATAGACCATCATAAGTACGATAACAAAAGAATGATAAGGAGTAGGATTTAGGGAATAGTTCGAAAGCTTAGGCCTTAAAATCCTAATAGCGGTACTAAGTATGTTAGAACCATAGTCCTTAATTTAAAGAAGGCTTATTTAGAGCATATCACATAGAGAAATCCTAGAGTTGTAGGTGGTATATTCTAAACAATCATGTGTTTAGAGTAGACATGTTAGAACTAATTGTATTATAGGAAGTAGACCTCAATAGCACATATATATGGTATACTATTTTGTTAGTACTTCTAAATAAAACTAGGTTAACTTCAACTATCCCAAGCCATTTTGTTTCAAGTTTGTCTCATTGCAAATGTGCAATTAAGATAAATGTTGAGACAAATAGTAGAAATTCACGTATTTGTGCTAAGTATCACAACTTAAACCTATCTTATGTGGTGTTATATACTACACATCTGAGCCTGATGTTTAGGGATGTCTTACCCAACTATTATATTCAGGCCTATAAGGATGTGTATTATAAGCACAAAGCTGGATTTTCTTGGATTTTCATTGATTGACTAGATCCATACATGAAGTTTGACTTTGATATGCAAATGCATGTTGCAATATCAAGCTCCTACTTGATGTTATAGGTCTAGAGGGTAAAGGTACTCGTGTGAGGAAGTGACGAATTCTGAAGATTTTGAAGACAAGATGAAGGTTCACTAGGAGAAGGAAGTAAATTTGTGGGAAGCCACCACAATAATTTGAAGGAAGGACCAATCAAAACTCATCTTTATCCTCAATTGAGGAGTACTTCAACATGAAAGTACCATAAAAGTGAGAAAATAGTGAATATGGAGCAGTAGAAGTGGAGCCATATTCATTATGAAAGAAGGGAATGCAAGTGAAGTCACTTACAATACTATTTTCATAGTGTCAACAAGTGGTTATCTTGCAAAACAAACCTTAGAAGAAGGAAAATAGACAAGTGAAGTCGCAGTTGGTATCATCAGACCGCAGCTGATGTAGGATAATCATGAAGAGAAAGTATGTGAAGTGAGGTATATCTTAACTAAAACTATAAAAGTAGCCACAACTGGTAGGTAGATGTGGACTAGAACCATAACATAGCCACAGACTGGTATCCAATAAGCCACATCTTGTGTTAGATAGTCTCGCATTGGTAACAAATAGTCCGCAGCTTAATCGTTCTTTCACTCTAAAGGAAAGAGGGATTCCGTAGCTGGTATTCCGTAGCTAATAAATATTTAGTCGGAGGATTCACATCGGATACCCACAACTGTGTGGATACACCGCAAAGAATTCTTCGTGAGACTTTAGAAAGGTACAAAATATAAACCAGACTTAAACCAATCTTCTACCTTGGAGTTTAATGATTAGAAGAAAAGGAGTTTGAAGATCATTAGTAAACTCCAAGGGGAGAGGAAGATTGAAGGAGAAGTATTAAGATATGATTTGGAGTATGAAAGACGAAGAAGAAGGTCCGAAGCGAGAGGAAGTCCGATCCTATTTTCATAAGATTGGTGGAAGTATCCATATAATAGTACTCTCAGGAGGTTTTCAGACCAGAAGCCGAGGTTTATATCTCGAAGAAGTAAGGGTTAGACCCTAACTTGAGTGGGTAATTGATAATTACTCAGAGGCGGAAGAGCTCAAGTAAGCCTAAGATAATGAAGTTGGATGAAGAAGATGTTGGAGGACAATCAAAGCTTGAGAAGCTCAAATACCGAAGGGTTTGACCAAACCAAAACTAATGTTTATTAGCAAGATTCCTTTCATGGAACCTAAAGAAACCAAAAGGAGGATAACTAGCATAAACTAGAAGCCATGATTGGATGGACTAAATGAGTCTCATCCATTCGTAGGAATAAACCACCAGGACCATGCCTATTGTAAATACCTTACTAAGTACCATTACTTTCGTTATGGTAGTAAGGGAAAACAATACCCTACCTTAAATAAATCTTTTAGAATTAAGGTTTGGCCACCGCAGCTGGTACACCGTAGTGCCATATTACACCGTAGCTGGTAGAACCAAGTTTTAGGTACCCAGATAGGAAGATGTCACCACAACCATTAGTAAAGTCCATTAGCATAAGAAGATGTCCTAATCCAAGAATCTTTGGAGAGTAAGCCTATAAGCTTAGAGTGTTGGAAGAAATCATAGAATTTAAGAAAGTATCAGTGCCAGACATCAGAAGACTTCATGAAGGATCGAGACCAGGGAAATATTCAATTATATCTAATGAGATCACTAGGGAGTTTGAAAGGATTGTGATCTGTTCAAGTCCGTTCCACATTCCGAAACGTGAGAGCGTTCGAACTTCGGGACGAAGTTCAGTTTAAGGGGGAGAGGCTGTAATATCCCAGGTTTAGAGGCTATAAAATGAGAGAACACCAAAGTGTGCATTGCATTCATGCATAGAAAATCCGGGGAATTTTCGCGCTTCAAATAAAACTTACCACGGTAACTGAAGTTTCACTTGACTTGCTGGAATTGAAGTAGATCATCAAGTCAAGCGCTATAAACTTCACTGTGATCTTTGCTAAAACCCTATTTTGGGTAGAGATGATTTGATCTATGGGCTAGATCAAATGGAATTAGTTTTACAACAAACAACACCTTAAGTAAGGTCAACTACAAGATTCTATAAAAGATCTCAACATGACATTCCTTACAACAACACATGAATAATTAAGAAACTATTCTTTACTTATCTTTTCCATGTCTTTTACTAAATAAATGTTTCTACCATGATTCTCATGGTGTATCTTCAACTAATTTTGTGTGTAATATAATTCAATTCTAAACTTATTAATAAATAAGGTAAATCACAGGGACTAAAGTGCATAAAGGCCACACATTCTTATTTAAATCATAACTTATTAAATATATGGAATATCATAAAACTGAATCCATTTACATTACAAGTTATAGTTCAAACTATTTGAATAAAACTACTCATGAGTATTTTGAAACTCATATGATCATGCCTTGGTGCAATCAAACACCAACTATTCAAAATTGAGGAATAACCTTCAACCTTGACTTTTTGACCAATATTATAATATAAATCCAATCAAATATGATATAGTGACTCATCCATAATAATAAAACTATCCACAAGATATTTAGTAACAAATGCCACTTGGCTATCCAAAGATAAATCATATGAGAAGATAATGATCATGCCACATGGGATGAAAATATCTACATGACTTGAATCCCAAGCTTTGCCACCTCATGCTCAAAGGATTGCTATGGATGAGGGCATGACACCCAAGCACCTTACTCATCAAACCAACACAAGAGTCACCACCTATGTGTCATGATACTAGAGCTGGCCCAAGCCTATAAATAGAGCCACACCTTCATCCATTTGCTCATCAAGTACCATGATACATGGGAACAAACACATAGAGCCACTCCATGTGATTAGCTAGGATCAAGATGAAGAATTTAGGAGGTGGAGGCATACCACAAGATGCAGGTTTATCAGATTTCCTGAAGAACAAGCTACATAAGTTACCAAGGTAGAATCCCTAGGCAAACCATATATTTAGAGGATCATATCATCATATCTTGAGTAGGACCTTAGGCTATTACAAGACATTTAGAAGTGAGAGAGATTATAGATGCTAACCATAGCCATGTCTACCCTAGAGAATTTTAGAGTAGTATTACATCTTACTTGTTTAAACCAACCTTTGATCTTGTAGATGAGAGCCATTAGTGAAACATAACCAAAGCTTATGCTCATATTCTAATCCTAGTTGTGTATCAAATTGGTGATCACTACTTAAACCCTAAACTACATTTGAATTCCAACCCATGGATTAACTTGGATTATAAATATAACCCTACCATACCTCATGCCTGTTTATACTTCAATTTAGTGAAGCTTATGCAAAACCCTAAACCTTTTCATGTAGTATCCACCCTACATAAAATATTATGTCCCCACTTGTGTATCATGGATCACAAGTATAAACCAAGTTATAAATGCTTAGTATTAAATACCATTTGGTGAGTAGGATGAACCCAATACCCTATTTTACTTTGCTATCCAAATACCTTGTTGAGTGAACCAAATAAAATAGTATTCAGATAAGTAGTTGAGTTAACCATGATGAGCATAAGATCTATCTCAGATAATTTAAGATAGGAGTTGCTAAGCAAGATTGATAATTATAGAGTTTGTTCAACCATTTTCTTAAACCCTAGAAATAATCACTCACATAAAATCATGAACCAATCCCATTTCCTTTACCATTTGTTAAACCCTAGCCATAATTAATTTTTATGTGAATAATCAATATGGTTAAGCACTTGCAAAATATAATATGTTCACCATTCACATGTTATCAATTTTAGATCTTTTAAAACAGAATTGATTCCTAAATTTAAAGTAATTGAATTGAACCCTAAAATTCATATCTATTTGAATTTTAACTTGTGCTTTATAAGAACTAAAGTTAATCCATTATAAATGGTTGTTTAAAAACAAAACAATGCAGTGGGTATTATCATAAAATGATATTGATATTCAAATAGTTTTGAACCTACAAAACAAAGCAGAAATCAAATTTGAATTCAAACCGAGAAAATAGAAAACAAAACAGAATTCAAAACAGAAATTTAAAAGAGAATTGGAGGGAAACTTACCTGGTGGACCTCAGCACCGCAGCAGCCCATCACCACCACGTCCACGCAAGCCCACCAGTAGCCCAGTCCACGAACCAAGCACCAGCCCACCGTACCGATTCGCTTTAAGAATCGTGCGAAGAAGAAAGCCACCTTCTTCTTCTTCCCCGGCGTCGACAGCACGCCTGCGCCAGTAGGCCACGACCCCGGCGGCGATAAGGACGACCTGGACGTCGCAGGACATCTCAGAACCGTGCCCAACTCCTCTCGCGTCCGTCCTATCCAACTACGTCAAGATTCACGCCCAGAACTAACGCCGCCATTGCCGTGCATCTCGGCCAGACGCCGCCGTCGCGTCGTCAATCCTGATCGCCTCGAGCTCTATAAATAGGCCAAGAGCTTCTCCAAGAAACCCTAGTACCTCGCCGCCCATCCATTTCTTCCCAGATCCTTTATATCTCTCGCAATCAAGAAACATCACCGACGACCGTTCTCCGGCTAGCCGTCGATTGAGAGCACCCCGGAGACCGTCGAGTGGCTTGGAGGATGCGCCAGAGCCTGCAGATCATCCTCATGGAAGGAATCGAGTAGGGGAGCCCAGGGTGATGCCAATTTGAGTTTTTCCCCTTGCGGCACATCGCCGGGAATGGCGAGCTAGAGCTCGTCTCCGTCCTCCATCCACCCCGTCGAGCACATCATCATCATCGAGTGAGATTCCGCACCTGCGGAGCCTTTTATCTCGATTTATCTTTCATCCTAGCTTCATTTTGCGTTTTGGCCGGAGCTCGCCGCCGCAGACCTCGTTGCCGGAGCTAGCTCCGGTGACCATTTCGAGGGGGCGCTGCCACCAGTAGATTCGCCATCGTCTTCTCGTTCAAACGCAACAAGCCACTCTTCCCGGGGAGCTCTAGATCGCCAGAAACACCGTCGCCGTCGATCGCCGGAGACCTTCCGGCGAGGTGACGTGGCCGGTGGGGTTTGTTTCTCTTGTTGACTCGGTCCAAGCCCAGCTGGCAGCTTACGTGTCCATTGGCCCCACGGGTCAGTCTCTGTAGCTAGGGTGCGAAGCGGTAGCTTTAGTATTTCTCTTTAATTTTAAAACCAGTAAATAGATGAAACTTTGCAAAATCATAGAAATTTCATTTCAACTCAGAAAAATATGAATAATATATCAAAATGCTCACAAAAATAAACTCTATTCAAATAAAATATAAAACAAAAATGTGTGTCAAAATAAAAATTCACTTATTTTTAACCTTATTAATTATGCCATTTCAATTATTTAAAATGCAAATTGAATTCAACAATTAGTGAAGTTTTAAAATTAAATTTTAACTATCCAGTAACTAAGTAAAATGTTTAGATTAATTTTACTTATCATATTTGCATTAACTTAATCATTAGTGGTAATTCATAAACCCTAATTTGCAAATTACTATTTTCTATTTTCTTTAAATAGTAATAACTCAAGAAAATATTATAAGTCAATATTATTTTGGTAAATTAAAACTTATGTACTTAAACATCTTTAGTTAACAAGTTAATTATTTTAAACCCTAATAACAATTATTAACTCTGATTCTTAATTAAACCAAAATAGGAGTACTCTAATTATTAAATCTTGTGAAGATTAATAAAATATCAAACCATCACTAATTTTGATTCAAAGTAATTAGTAACCACAACTCTATTACCAATTATTATTTTAGGAGTTATACCATAGCTTAGAAACCCTAGTTTCAATTTGTGTAAGACCTTGATCCCATTATTTCATGTGATCATCCTAAATTAGTGCAACCCTAAAACCCTAGGGGTTTAGCCCATACAATCATATCCACCTCACCTTTAGGTGTAGAAACTTAATAGACAACCAATGAGTGCATACTCATGATCCACTAAAATAAAACTAGGTACAATTCACAGGAGACTATCATCTCATGTGTTTATTTTTAGTTAAGACTTTTTATGATCCTCTAGTACCACTTAATTGTAAACCCTAGCTTGCTAACTTCACATGGACACCATTCATCACCATAACACACCATTAGGATCAACCTCAACCATCATAATTTAGTAGAACCATAATTATGAACCCTAATATCAACCTTGTGTAATAATTCACAACATATGCTCCTATCCAACTAAACCCTATTAAAGAAATAATAAACCATCTAGTTTAGAAGCAATTAGAGATTACTTAGTGAAGCAATTGTGAAACCATAGTAAACCCTAATAGCTAATTATAGAACCATCTTAATAACCATCCTTTGATATGATGCTTAGAAGAAACCATAGCAATAAACCTACCAATACTTGCTATATATAAACCCATTCTACTTAAAGAACCCAACTAGTTCCTATTCGAGAACTAAATGACTCCAATAGTAAACCCTAGAAAGCCATAGCTCCTATATATAGTAGTTCATATTCTTATTCAACTTTGTTCTTCAAAAGTTATTCCTTTGAAGTACAAATGTCAATCAAACCTTAGAAGCCCTAATCCTTCTTTGAAATACTCATTATTTCTTAATTAACATGTTCTTCAAAGGTTATTCTTTTGAAGTATAGTATAAGTAATCATCAACCATGTTACGTAGAACTTAAAATTGACAACTATTCTTTACATATTATTCCACCACTATTATTTATGTGTATGATTGTTATGATGTCTTATATCACTTGTTTATGATGCTAATTTAACCAAACCCTAATAAGAACCTTGTTTGAGAACCATTCTAAAAGTGCAACACACCCTAAAGAAATCTTTACAATTCAATCAAACCTAAATCACTGAGGTTAGGTTACGCTCGGAACGATTGCATCTCATACTATGCATTATAGCATCTTTGCCAGTTCTTTAAACATTGTCCTTACCGGACAATGATGGTATTTCATAATTTGGAGTTCTCACGTATCGAAGCTTTTGCTGCATAATCTTGCAGTCAAGGAAGGCAAGTTCATCGCTTGCTCATGTCATTTGATTATGTTTATCAAATTATATGCAAAGTACTATACTTATCACTCTTGCATTGAAAAGCAAATATTATTTTACAATTATGAATATGACTATGTGGTGGGCAATGGAACCATGGTATGTGATGATTGGTGGAGGTTCCATTGCACGGGTACTATTCATCTAGGACTAAGTACCAATGCCGTCCAGTGATTCTAGCGTCGTACATACCGCGTTGACCATAAGATCTATAATGGCTCCAGGGAAGTCAGTCTGTATCTTTTCCCTCCTGCACGCCAACGGACTTGATAGAGCACTGGCGGGGTGCTTGGAGGCACCTGCCGTAGGTTGGGAAATCCTTTAAAATCCCCATCCGGACGTTTGGATGAGAGGCTCTACCGTCTATGAAGGATTGTCCATCGTACACCGGGGGTAAAGCCGTATGATCGGGAGAGGTCTACCGGGGATGTACGGATGGACAAAAGGGTGGGTATGCAGGGTCACGGAGAAGGCAGTGATTGGCTTGGATCTTATACTAGGCCCCACACCAAGGAAGTGTGAACGGAATCACGTGCCCGGTTGGCAACAAGGATAAGGTCTCTTATGGGAAAATTAACGCACCTCTGCAGAGTGTATTGAATTGTGGTTGTCACTCCCTGTTCCTGAAAAGGAACTACGAACGCAGCAGGAAAGTAACTCCGTGAAGTTCTGGTCAACTTGTGAAGACTAATGGGCATAGTTTTCAGAATAAAATAAACCTTTTGAAGAAATGTTTACGAAAACTTGCATTTGCCTATGACTTTACAGGTACTGTGGCTGTAGCTAGTGCATGATACACCTATTTCCTAATATGAACTTGCTGAGTACGCTCGTACTCATCCCACTCTTAAATCCACAGCTTAGCTATGGAGGCACCGGAGGAGGAACTACCGTGGAACTCGAAGACAAAGAAGTCAAGCTGCAACAAGATGAAGAATACAATCAAAGGAGTCAATGGAGTCAACTTCGGCATCAGCTAGAGTGGAAACTTAGACTAGTACTAGAAGGGAACCTTTCCCTAATCCTAGCACCTAAGTAGCTAGAATTCTGTAGTAAGCCAGATATCTCTAAAAGCTTGAGTTAGCAATAGCTTATGCTACGAGTCGTTCTTCTGGAGATTATTTTAAGTTTTACCTCACTGTAAAGTAGGAGGCTGTGTTGATCTTCTGTAAACAGCTTGTGTATCCTTCTATAGACATACCTTGGACTCGCATATGTTTCTGTTGTACCACTCTGAGAGATGTAATATGAGTGGAACGGTGTTTCACTTGTGTTATGTCAACGACTTGTGTACTACACCATGCAGTGGTACGCTGGGTCATCACAATAACTTCAAGCACGATGGCTATCACAAGGTAAAGTGCATAAGTAAAGATTGAGAACAATGATAACTGGGAATGGTTTTTCCACATATTGAGGACGAGGGTCATACCACCCTCAAAGGAAGTGTGTGTCATCTGCGATCGTCATCAAGGAATTCTCAATGCGGTCGAGCTTGCAATCCTCGGGCATGCTCCCTTGCATCACCGATGGTGCATGAGGCATTTTTGTGCAAACTTCTACCGGCATGCAAGAGAAAAGAGTTGTCTGACCTTCTTCAAGATTGTTGCCTCGCTTATTCGGAGCGCCGCTTCGCAAACCTATACAACGACTTGCTGAAGCACAAATACCTCAACGCGGGTGGTCAAGAGTTTCTTCATAGACACCTCATATTTAACTCAAAGTGGGCGAGAGCTTATGATGAGGATGGGAGGAGATATGGCCAAATGACAAGCAACATGGCCGAGTGCTTCAACAATGTGTTGAAGGGTGTCCGTGCATTGCCCGTGACGGCAATCATTCAATACACATTCGAGAAGTTGAATGTCTATTTCCAGAACTACACCGATGAAACGGAGAAGGAAATTGCTAATAATTGCGAGTTCCCAACGAAGGTTCAAGAGTTCATGGATTTTCGAGCGAGGAAGGCCGACTCCCAAACGGCTACATGTTATGACAATGTTGACTGGGTTTACCAAGTGAATGAGCCGGGAGGCACCACACAAGGTGGTGTCCAACACGGAGGCCGGGCTTTCCGTGTGTCCCTAAAGACATGTGAATGCACATGTAAGAGGCCCTATTTGCTTCATTTGGCTTGCTCCCACTTGCTAACAGCGGCACGCACTAGACGTGTCGACTATAATAACCCGCTCACCGTTCGGGAGTCCGAGTTCTCAATTGAAGCCACAAAGAGGACATGGGCTCCAAGATTTTCTCCTTACTTGGATCAATCACAATGGCCGGAGTATCATGGTGTGCAAGTTTGGCCAGATCCGGAATGAAAGGTTGTGAAACGTGGAAGAAGAAAGACAAAGAGGTATCATGGAGATATGGATAGATGGGGTCATTCGGGAAACAGGTTATTCCAAGAAGCTCGCGAGCCAACTAATTGTGGATCGTGCAATAGTAAGGGCCACAATAAAAGGAAGTGCACATCTGGCAAAAAATCAAAGGGCAATGATGCTAGCACAAGTCAAGCATCAAGTAGCCAACAAGCTTCAAATCAACCTCGAAGCCAACAAACCCCAAGCCAACAAGCTCCAAGCCAACCGTCTCCGCGTCAACCTCCTCCAAGCCAACAAGCTCCAAGCACACAAGCCCCACGGCAACAAGCTCCAACCACACAAGCCCCACGGCAACAAGCTCCAACGCAACAAGCTCCAAGTCAACAAGCTCCAAGGCAACAAGCCCCATGGCAACAAGCTCCAAGGCAACAAGCTCCAAGGCAACAAGCCGAAAGGCATCAAACACAATGGCGACAAGGTCGAAGGATTCACGTTGGGCTTAGTAGAAGTCGGCATGGTGGCCGTCGGGGTACTAGCATGATAGGATACCTAGCGGGGCCTTATCCGTATGTGTCTCCAAGTTAATAATTGCATTGTACTTTCTATTTTCCTATTCCATGACTAACTTTGATTTTTCAATTTGGTTTTCAGGTATGGCAACTCAACCCACCAAGGGGAAGGGGGCATGGGAGGGCAATGACAAGGAGGAGTCCGTTTGGGAGGAGGCGGTAAGGACGGTGCGGAAGAGGGAGAAGGAAGAACTAGAGAGGAAGAGGCGGGAGGAGATAGCTAAGAAGAAGGAGGAAGATGATCGTATGCAAAGGGGGTATGAGGAATACCTATTGCGCAACAAGAGGAGGAATGACAAGTTGAAGGCCGAACGGGACCGCGAGGCACGGGCAAAATTATTGAGGAGCTGCCAACTTGAGCAAATAGCGAGGGAGAGGGCCAATAGGATGCACCTAGAAGAGGTGGCTAGGGAGGCTGAACGCATCAAGGAGGAAAGAGCTCAAATGGAAGATGCAAAGACGGAGGAGCGGCACCACTTCTTCGATTCGGTCGTTCAGTTGGCTCGTGACATAAGGGAGAAGGAAGAATTGGCTGAAGAATCTAAGAAGGAGAAGGCGAGGGGGGAGGGAGCCTTTGCCACGCAGTGATGTCCCTTTGGCTATGTTCTTGTTGTCGAACCTTTTATGTTGTCGAACCATGATGTTGTCGAACCTTGATCTTCTCGAACCTTCATGTCGTTGAACCTTATTGTAATTGGAACCTTGATGTCCTCGAACCTTATTTGTCGTTTGAACCATTATGCTGTGTCGTACATATGTGCAATGCTGTACTCAAACCTGTTTGAATATGGTAGGATTTTTCATGGTTTTAACACAAGTCAATGTGTGGCGCCCTCCGCCCTGGCGCCACACTGCACTGTGTGGCGCCCTCCGCAACGGCGCCACACACGCCAACATATATCAACTTTTGGGTCGAAAACATCCAGGGGCTTCGGACGATTAGTCCTTAGCCGTTTTGGCGAGCCTCTTTGTGTGGCGCCCGCGGCATCGGCGCCACACAGGCTAGTGTGGCGCCCATGTCATCGGCGCCACACATGCCAACATATATCAACTTTTGGGTTAAAAACATCTAGGGGCTCCGGACGATTAGTCCTTAGCCGTTTTGGCGAGCCTCTTTGAGTGGCGCCCGTGGCATCGGCGCCGCACAGGCTAGTGTGGCGCCCGTGGCATCGACGCCACACATAGAGCCTCGCCAAAACGGCTAAGTCCCAGACGATTTGTCTTACAGTATGTTTTGGGCAATTACAAATGGATATGGGAGAAAGAAAGAAGAAGAGTCGGGCTGGCTGGGCGCGCGTGGCCAAACTTAAGTGGGCGTGTGGCGCCCTTGCCACGGGCGCCACACGGGCTGCCACGTCGGATCGGCTCGCCAACTCAGCGTCGACGGGCCACGTCGGATGGGTTTGTGGCGCCGGAAGCTGGGGCGCCACATGGGCATGTGTGGCGCCCATGAGAGGAGTGTCACACAAAAAGGTTAGATGGGTGAAATAGTTTCGCCGGAGGGTTAGTCTGTGCTTTTCTTTTACTTTTAGGTTATTTTTGTGCAAATCGCCACATTAACCACGTACGCGTACAGAAGAGAGAGCTTTCACCATGCTGGGAGAGCGCTGGGGAGGCTCGATGCGCACAAGCCCCACGCGCGCGGTGCAGAATCTCAAGTCTCAACCTGTTCCTCCCATACTAGGAACTAGCCTGTAGCCTACCTATCCCAGCACCATCTGCAGCCGCGTGCGTTGAAAAAAGCCATAGCGGAACAGCGTGCTATGAAAAGCCAAACTCTGTAGTACGCACGTCCCGCTCCGTCAGCTGCGCGATCTTCTCCGTCGCGTCGGCGCCAGAAAGATGTTCCTGGTCTGACCATGCGCTTTGATATATATCATGTTAATATAAAGTTTTGAGAGAAACATTAGTGACGGCTCGTACACACGCAAATGTTTTGGATCTTACGTACGGACGGTATATATACATGCAATACGCCGCAATACACAGGGGGCGCCGCAGAAGATCATCGAACGAACGAACCAGACGTCGCTAGCCATCGGATGCCGCCGAGACCCGCCACGGCGACTTGGACTTGACAGCAACAAGCCGAGGGCTCATCCGGCACGGCAACACTGCACGTACGTAGCGTCCCTGCCTGGCTTGCCTTCTCCAGCAGTCGTCAATCCATGGCGGGCCGGTGCGCGCGTACCCCGTACGTACATACAGTAGAGGACTGCGTCTGCGGCGCGCGTGTCCCTGACCTGACCGCAGTGCCTTGGGTTTGGGCGCGCACGCCACCCCTACCCGTAGGCCACGCATGGCATGGATGCGTCGACACACGAATGGCATGGCATGGCATGGACTTGCAGCTTTGCGCAGAGGCAGACTGGCAGAGCCTTGACCCCAAACTTGGTGAACCCAGTTGCCTCGATCGGCTCCCGCTGCCATGCCAGGCACCGTAGCAGCAGAGGAAACCCGTGATTCTCGCTCGCATCAGCGGCCAGTACATTGAGCTGTACCTGTTTCTACATCCACAAGCTGCGCCGCTCTGCGTGTTTGCTCATATAATTAATAATCTCTCTCATAAACCACATACCACGGTACATGATATACGCGCCCTGCCTGTTTTACAGCATCTTCAGTAGAAAAAAACAGGAAAGGTTTCCCCAAAGAAGAAACCTAAAAACATATATCCATACAAGGAGTGCAAGACGTCGTTGGACGTCCACCACCGCCATCGCTCGGTGCTAGCTTCTCCGCCGTAGCTTGGCATATCCTGAGAACTGCTTTACGCGTCGGTGTCGGATGAGTTCGAGCTTGTTCAAGCGAGGAAATAGCAGATCACACCATTCGTTGGTGCTACTTTTGCAAAGAACCATAACAATGGTTTGTTGTTTGTTGCAAGGAATACCATATTTTGCTTTAATTGTTTGCACAGAACACATAAAAGTAATTAAGCAGCTTGATGACCAATTCGTTAGCCAGGCTTACTATTACGCGGATACTTCCTCTCGGTCTACCGCATCGTCAGTTTGAACCAGCCCAACTGCCGTTTTTTTGTTTTGTTTTGTTTCCTATTTTCCTTTTTTATGTTTATTTTTTCTAATTTTCAAAATCAGAATATTTTTAAAAATTACATATTTTTAAAATCTAACCATTTTTAAACATAAATTTTGTAATAGTCAACTATTTTATAAAACACTATGAACTACACATGCATTTTATCAACACATACTACCTCCATCTCAAGTCTTATGCCACCCTTTCTCATTAGATGCATGGCGACAAAGTACCTCGGAGATTCCTCGGGGTCATCGGTGCCGACGATGAGGCCGTCATCCAAGGTACTCCAATACCTTCGCGGCCTCCTCAGCGTCCTCCTCCTCCTCCTTCACCTCCAGCTTCGGGACCATGAGGGTCCTGTCGCCGGAACCCGCGCGTCTCTGTTGCTGCCGCGCCAGTTCGCGGATTGTGATTGTGCCGTCGCCGCGTCTCCATTTTGGGGGCGGTGTCGTGTACTCCTTCACCTCGCGCTTCGGCACGGTTTAAACTTCCGTGTCAATGCAATGGGACTTACTAAGTGGCGGAATCATAATCCGCGAACCAGCGCGGCAGCAGTAGAGACGCGCGAGTTCCGGTGGCAGGACCCTCCTCGTCCCGAAGCCGGAGGTGGAGGAGGATGAGGACGACGAGGAGGAGGCCACGAAGGCCGTGAAGGTAGCGGAGTACCTTGGACAGCAGCGCCTTATTGACAGCAGCGACGATCCCGATGACTGCCCGAGGTACTTTGTCACCATCTAATGAGAAAGGGTGGCATAAGCCTTGGGATGGAGGTAGTATGTGTTGATAATATGCATGGGTAGTTCATAGTGTTTTATAAAATAGTTTACTATTAAAAAAATGTTTAAAATTTGGTTGGCTTTTAAAAATATGCAATTTTAAAAAATACTCTGACTTTGAAAATTATAAAAATATACATAAAAAAGGAAAATCGGAAACGAAATAAAACAAAACGGCAGTTGGGCCGGTCCAAACTGACGATACGGCAGACCGAGAGGAATTGCTCGCGTAACAGTAAGCCTGGCTAACGGATTAGCTATCAAGCTGCTTAATTACTTCTATGTGTTCTATGCAAACAATTAAAGCAAAATATGGTGTTCCTTGCAACAACAAACCATTGTTGTGGTTCTTTGCAAAAATTGCACCAACAAGTGGTGTGATCTGCTATTTCCTCTGTTCAAGCGCATTGCCGTTGCCGATGCTGTTTTTGAAGAGAATTAAAGAAAAAAACTTGCGTTGGAGACTTGGAGCCGCTCTTAATCACGAGCTAGCTATGCCATGGTTGCAGCAGCGCATGCACCGCAGCGCCCATATGGCGATCGATATGAATATGATGAGCCATCCCGAGGCTTTTCCCTAGCCTATGTATCCTCCTCATCGATCTGCCTCCTCGCATGGATAAAGAACGCGACTACGTACATGCACGTACGTGATGGATTTGTAGCACCAAGAAAGGAGATACTACTAGTCCGTAGAAACCATAGGCCTGTGATATCGTCATGTGTTGCTTACGTCCTGCACACAGAGAGCTTTCACCATGCTGGGAGCTGGGAGAACCGAGGCGCAGAAGCCTCATGCGGTGCAAAAGCCTCTGCTCCCGGCCTGCCCCTGCCCAAGCTAGCTAGTTCCAATAGCTTGCAGCCAATAGGAGCACAGCAGCAGCGCCATCTGCAGCTGCAACTGCGTGCGTTGAAGATCGAGGAAAAAAGGGAGAGAGGAACAGCGCCATCTAGAGCATAGAGGAGGCGAGGAAAAGGCAAAGTCTGTAGGCACGTCCCGCTCCGTGAGCTGCGCGACCTTCCTATCCTGCTCCATCATATTTAATCGGCTCCGTACGTCCTTCTCCGTCGCGTCGGCGCCAGAAAGCTGCCCCTGGTCTCTCCCTGCGTCTCTTGGCCGTATATTGATGTCCAAGGCAGGGCTAGTTGCAGGCTGTCAGCTACAAGCTAGCTACGGCCTACGGGTGGTCGTATGTTCTTGGCCGTGCTCCCAGCACATACTGCCCGACCGCAAATACTATAGTGCGCGTTTGGTGACCTGCATGGCATGGGGCCAGCAATTTTTGGCCCGTTTGGTTGTGTCAAGCCGGGTTCTTACACGAACCGCTTCTCAAAGCAGCATTAGGCCAGGTCCTGGAGGAACGTCGGTTTGACAGTTTTCAGCGGTGCATGCAAATCTCTACGGCGGCTGATGCAAAAGGGGATTTTCCACGCAGTGTTTTCAATGGTGAGCTATCATGATCTTGCCAGGGTTCGACATTTCCGGTTGCTACTTTGTCCCAAATGTGCTCCCCCACCATGATCTTGCAAGGGTTTGTGCTATTCATAGTTGCAATGAACTGTTTGTCTGATTTAGAATGATTGTTAGATGGTTTGTGCTATTCACATGTCTTTGCTTCCAAGTAGATTCACGTTATATGTACTACGATGTGCGTAGGACTCCTTCTGTGATGACTTTAGCCAGGCGCTTGTCTGCGTTGGGGACTCTCAGATCCCTTCGCAAGTTCTCGATTCACAACCCGCCTATGACTCGAAGGTGGCGGTCACCCCTCTGCCTATGTCTGATCTGGTGGCTCAGGTAGCGGCAGAGGTCGCGGCTAGGTTGGCCACCACAAAGAAGAGCAAGAACCGCAGGGAAGCGGAGAGGGCCTTGAAGACCAGGCAGAAAGGGTCTGGCACCATGAAATGGCTTCCATTCATGTCCACCTTCGTGTTGGAGAAGATGTGCGGCCTGATCCAGACCCGAGTGAGAACTGACAAAGGATTCAAGGAAGTACATGTGAATGTTGTGGTGAAGGGCCTATTTGACGACTGTCGTGTCTCCGTGTGCTCCACTCAGGTGTACAACCACCTGAGGAAGTGGAGGCAAAGGTGTCTCACCATTAGCAGGCTCCACGATCTAAGCGGGGCTCAGTGGTGTGAGGATACCAAATGCATCATCCTTGAGGGTGAGCACTACTGCGGGCACGTCGCGGTGAGCACCTCACTAACTTAGTCCACCTCACTAACTCTTTTGATCAGCCACTAGGAGAACTAACATCATTGTCTCTTCGTATTGTAGGATCACCCAAAGGACGCGGAGTTCCTGAATGTGTCCATTGTCAACTACGATGAAATGCATACCATCTTCTCTTCCGGCCTCGCCACCGGCAAGTACGCCATGGGATCAAGTGAGCCCCTAGGCTCGGCTGCAACAAATCCTGCTCCTGAGGATGCCGAAACCCAGGAGTCTGACATGCTCAACCTCGATGGGGCACCTGAGAAGGCTGCCGATGCGCCTGAGAAGGTGACCGTCGGCAAGAGGAAGAGAGGCGCCTTCGCCGACGACGAGCTGGTGGCCTTCACCAACATGATTGTTGCTGTGAAGGACGTCGCATAGGCCATCAGGGACAACAAGCCCACGGACATGCACCCTGACATGTACAATGCGGTCATGGACATGCTTGGCTTCGCCGAGGATAATCTCATGGCTGCCCTAAGCCACCTCGTCGACCACAAGGCACAGGGTTCCAGCTTCGTCGGCATGATCGAGCCATACCGTGTCCTCTGGCTAAGGAACTACCTTGGCAAGTACCACTCAAAGGTGTAGTGGTGCCCTTGAGGGGGTGGTTCAGGGATGCATGCATGGAGCTGGTGATGACGATGTAAATTCTGGCAGTAGCTGGTGTGGTGACCCTGCATACCACTGCATGTTGTAGTATGCCGGTCGTTGATATAACATTCGCGAAGTACCAATCCGCAAATATTACATCCCTCAGAGTAGTACAACAGAACATAGCAGGTCCATAACTCATTCATACATTATTACAAACCATAGGTACATATTATCCTGGAGCTCCTCTTGGGTCCTGAGAGGTTTACTCCTGGGTTCGAGGCGAACCCAACTTAGCTTACAATATAGATGTCTCATGAGACTAAACATTTATTCTCTCGAGCAGCTAAGTGATAAGAGTTCGTGCTGCTCGGCTACTACTAATACTCGATACTCCTAGGCTTGGTCTCCTCCTGAAGCCTCCCCGGTTCCGTAGACTATGAGGTAGTCTACGCCTTCAATACCTCCAGAGAGGTCTAGTTCTTCATAGCCGATGATGTCGGCTCCTTCAGGGTTGTCGTTGTCCTCCTCCAGATGGTTCAGACAGAGTCTAAGCAGGGGATTTAAGAGTGGTATGAGTACGAGCGTACTCAACAAGTTCATATTAGGAAAGAGGTGTTTAATGCACTAACTACGGTACCAGACCAGAAAGTCTGATACCATGCAGGTTTTGATAACCATTTCTTCAAAAGGTTGTTTTTATTCAGAAGAACTATGTCCGTCAGCCTTCACCGGTTGACTAGAACTTCATGGAGTTCCTTTCCGGCAGCGTTCGCAGTTCCAAATCCCGGAACAGGGAGTGACTGGTCACAGTTCGTTACACTCTGCAGAGGTGTGTTTCTTTACCCATAAGAGATCTTAACCTTGGTGCCAACCGGGCAGCTTTCCCGTCCACACTTCCTTTGGTGTGAGGCCCGGTATAAGGTCCTAGTCAATCATGTTCCTCCGCTACCTCGCACACCCACCCGTTGTTGCATACCCCGACCCTGGGTCCTCGTCGGTCCCATTATTCCCACTCACGGGTGGACCCCGACCACGACGACAGTTTGGGACTCGTTAACCAAACTCCTTCGCCGGTAGCTGCAACCCATCATAGACCGCAATACCGTGGGGAACTTAAGGCTTCCCCAGCCTACCGCTTGTTCTTCGGGCGACAAGTGTCTACGGACTATGCCGTGGGGACTTAAGGCTTCCCCAGCCTACCGCTTGCCCCCCGACGGATACAAGTGTCTACGGTAAAGCGCGTCCGTTGATGTACGAGAGGTGGAAACACTTTTGACTACTCCGTCCCACTCCAGATCTTATGGTGAACACGGGTTATACGGCACAAGAATCACTGGACGACATTTGTTGTTTAATCCTAGATGGATATAAACCCTTGCAATGGAACCTCCACCATATCAACACAATCCATGGTTCCATTGCCCACCACTTAGTCATATTCATAGTTATGAAAATAGTGGTTTTGCTTTTGATGCAATAGTGATAAATATAGTACTTTGCAAGTAATTTGGTAAAAATACTCAAATGACATGAGCAAGCGATGAACTTGCCTGAACACTGCAAAGTGTTGCAGTTGGATGGTGTGGACTGACCCTTGTCCTCTGCTACTGAAAAATAGCATCATTGTCCGATAAGGGCAATGGTTAAAGAAGCAATTATGCATGATTCAGCTTTTAGGGTTGTTCCCCCCTTTTTCCGGTGTTATTATTTTCTGTGGAAGGTTAATACTAAGAACAATTTAGGGATACTCTGTTTAGGATGAAATACAACCTTGAAATGTTGTCAAGGTGTTTTTATAGTCCAAAGGCATTAATGGACTTATTTTCATTATTGAAAATAATATGTGTGATTTAAATGATTATTTAAATCATCAAATTAAGACTTATTCTTTATTTTCTTCAAAAATCTCTTTTGTTATTTTATTTAGGTAGAGAATTTTATGCTGATCAATTTTCATATTTTTAATTATTTTTTTAGAGCTATTAAATATTTATTGTGCTTTTCCAAAGTTTATGCATTTTAATTGAATTGTGAAATGGCAAAAATGCCCCGGGCCCCACCGTCGGGGTGGCCCAACGGGTTAGGTCGCACCCGAGCCACCCTTTGGGCTCGGTCGGCCCATTCGTCCGCTCCTCTCTCCTCACGCGAAACCCTAACCCCTCGCGTCTCTCTGGCGATCCCCGCGTCGCCGCCCCCTTCGCCGGATTATCCCGGCCAACTCCGGCCATCTCCGGCGATAAGATGTGGCGGATCTGGTCCGCCCCACGACGGCGCACCAGATCCTCCGGCTCGATCTGCTCTTCGCCACCCTCTCCGTCTGCCCCATCCTGTTCGCCTGCCCGGTGATGCGTCGCTCACCGGCGCTTCTGGCGCCGTGACGCCGCCGTGGGCGTTGACGAGGTGGTGATGGAGCGCACGCGCTCGGCGAAGCCAGGCCAGGCGCGGCTTGGCGCTGCCGTGGTTGGCCCGTGCCGCCGTGCCGCCATGGCACGCCGGTGCTCTGCTCCAGGTACTCGCCTCCATTATCCCCTCCTTCTTCCTTCTCTACCATGCTCTGCCACTAGGGCTTGCTGTGCATGCATGTGGCTACTGCTGTGCCTTTGGCTAGCTGCCGCTGTTGCTCTATTGCCATGGTTATAACTGTGTTGCGGCTGTTCTTGCTACTGGCCCTACTGGCTTTAGCCAGTGTTACCCTGGAAATGCCAGTGCTTGCTGTTCTCACCATTTCCTGATCTGTGCCTCTATTCCAGTTGCTATATATGCTGGCTGGAATTCAAGTGTGATTATGTGTGATACTCTGGCATGATTACTGTGTGCAATTTCTTGCAAGTTTGCAAGTGCCAGAGCTATTGGGACTTATTCTGGTGCTCAGATTTATGGTTGTGCTCAATTGAGCATGACTCGTGGCTTTATAATGTTTATTAATAATAAATTGCTGTGTGCTTTGCTTGTGCATCTTAATCCAGTGGCTCATCTTGCCTTTGATGTGCTCTGGATACATTCATGGATTAATATTTGATTATCTGTGAAGCATCTATTTATTATTTGTGGCTGTTTAATTCATCAAGCTCATGTGTGATGCCAGTGATTAATTCTAGCATGCTTGGTATGCTTTAGCAGGCTCTGGTGATCAATTGATCACCACTGGCTTGTTGATTGTATGCTTGCTAGCTGCTCGTGCTTATCCGGTGCTCCTCCGAGGTCTCAGTGTGACACTTGTGCTTGTGCTCGATGTGTGTTGATGCTTGCTCAAGCATCACCTCGATGCTTGCAGAGTGATCCTCCGGATCATTTGCAAAGCTCTGGTGTATTGATTTCTTGTATATTCATTTATCTGTGTTATTTTGCTTGGCTAAGTGGATAAATGATGTGAACTGCTGAGCAGTAATGATCATATAATTTGATTAAATGAAGCTAGAGGGATGCCAACATTTGTTGGGTACCCTAGCTCTTACTGAACCCCCATTGGGTGATGATGTGCTGGCTGGAAGTGTTGGCTGTGGGTTGAGGTGGCCTTGACAGCCACTTAGTGCTGTCATGGTAGCTCCCCCTTTCTCTGTGACTTGCTGTGGTGGATTGTTGCTTACTGGCCTGACCATATTTGGTTGCCAGATGCTTTTGGTGTTGACAAACCTGGATAGACACATGATAGTCTATCAAGTCTGATGGTGTAGTGGCCATAGGTGCTAAATAAATCTGGTAGCTAGATAGGATCAACCCTTGTTGGATTTCTTTGTTTATGTCACTGGTTTGACATAGCCAATGTTCCCGAGTTGCTTTCCTATTGGTTATCCTCTTGCTCCCTTGCACCAACTTGGCTGGTAGCCAGATGATGACTCACACATAGGGTATCTACCCACTTTGCTTCTGTGACTTGTGCATATGATGGATTTGGTCTGAGCAAAACTTTGCTTGCTCATGATGTGTGGTATACCTCACTCCAGCTCCTAGAAAGGGTTGTTGGTGTAGAGGATGGCTTCTGGTTGTATGCTTGGCTTGCCCTGCTCCTCCTGGTGGCCTGTGATTCTTGGTATGGTTCAGTGGTGAGATTGGACAGGTTGAACAGCACTGACTGTTCTTCTTTTTATAGCTGTTCTTGGTGTTCTTGGTGACTTACCCTGTTGCTTGTCGATGGATGAAGCAAATGGCTAGGGTTTTGGCTGTGAAAAGCTTATGTATGGCTGGCCCTTGCTTCTCTGGTCGACAGCTCCACCTTTCCCTTTGGTGACTCACTGTGTGTGTGTGCTGCATGCACACAGCCTTGTGAGCTACTAGGCTGTGTGTACCAGTGACTTTGTATCCGGTCGGGTCCTTGGCTGTGAGTTGATCAGCTCGGCAGAGCTGATCCATATCTGCTCAATTTTCCTTATTCTACTAACCTGCCAAGTGGATTTACCACTTGGCATAATCTCTATTTGCTGTGTTTGTGTGCAGGGATCAAACAATGGATCAAGATGATCCTGAAGATCATCAAGTCCAAGATCAAGTGAAGATGATCTTGTAGTTTAGGATATATTTTATTTACTTGTAATTTTCTTTTTCTTTTTCTATTAAAGCAATTCTTGTAATGTGTTGTAATATTCATTTATTTTAATTCTGAATATTGTAATTGACAATGTATCATGTGTGGTTATTAATAAAGCTCAAGTTCTCCTTAATGAGATTTACATGATTGTTGTATTATTTATAATCTTGGTTAATGATCATTGTTTATTAAATTATCTCTAGTTTGAATTATGTGATATTCATTTGATGTTTATATTTGAAATTCAAGTCCAAATTTGGTTTGAATTCAATCATACATCTTAACTTAGAATTCAATCATGCAACTTAAGTTGGTGATGCAAACTCTCCCCTCTCTTCTCAAAACCTTAAACTATTTAGGTGAGATGCAAGTTTGTCGCACTCTCGAAACCCTAACCCTGTAAGGTGTCGAGAGAGAAACTTGTCCCCCTACGATGCAGTTTTTGTTTAAAAGCGCGAAATTTCCCAAGAATTTGCAATGCAATGCACATCCCTTTCTAAAATCTACCCCTCGATCATCTCTAAACCTGGGACATTACAGCCTTTCCCCCTTAAAGAAAACTTCGTCCCGAAGTTGTGGTTGTAATACCTGAACAGTTCGGGGTATGTTTTCCTCAGGTCTTCTTCCTTTTCCCAGGTGACTTCCCTCTCGGGGTGATGCTTCCATTGTATCTTGCAGTACTTTATAGCTTTATTTCTGAGTTGTTTCCAGCTCTCCTCGAGAATTTTGGCTGGCTTCTCGATGTAAGTCAAATCTGGTTGTAACTCGAGCTCAGCATGTGATACTGGCTCATCTGGGGTCTTTAAGCATTTTCTGAGTTGTGACACATGGAATACATTGTGAACTTGAGCTAGCCTTCCCGGTAGATCCAGTTCAAAAGCTAACCCTCGGTTCTGACTCAGTATCTTGAAAGGTCCGATGTATCTAGGGCTCAACTTTCCCTTTACTCCGAATCTCTGAAGACCTTTCATCGGGCTCACCTTAAGATATACCATATCTCCAACTTGTGGCTCCCAAGTCCTTCTCTTTTGGTCGGCATAGCTCTTTTGTCGACTTTGGGCTATCTGTTACCACCCGATTTTGGCCAATTCAGGAGATGGGCCGTAAGTGAAGATGGGCTTGAAGGACGCACACGTGGAGCATCTTTGAAGCGGCCTTGCGCTAAGAGTTCGGGCTTAATTGCCCATGTATCTCTAACATATTAGATCGCGTTGTAATTTAGAGTAAAGAGATAGAGTCTGGCCCGTGCACGGTTAGGTGCACGCCTCAATTAGAAAGTCCCTTGGACTATAAATATGTATCTAGGGTTATCGGAAAAAGAGGACAATCATCGTTCAACCAACACAAACCAATCTCGGCGCATCGCCACCCCTTTCATACGAGGGTTTCTCCCGGGTAAGCACCATGCTGCCTAGATCGCATCTTGCGATCTAGGTAGCGTAAGTTTATTCGTTATCCTTGTACTGCTTGTGCTGAAGCCTTGTTGATGGCGAGCAAGTATTATTTATCCTTAGGTGTTTAGGGGCTTGCATTGGTGCTTTCACGTGCATATCCGCGTGGCAATGCCGTCCCTAGATACCTTGCTGCCCTTACGTCGATCTAGACGTAAGGGCAGCATCTTGCTTGATCATGCTTAGTAGATCCGATCCGTTATAGTTGCTCCTTGCATCCGCAAGGATTAGTTTAATATCTCGCATAGTTAGGCCTTATGCTCGGGGTCGGACGATCCGGTGGTGCGTTAGGCGTTGTTTACCGTCCCTGCGAGGGATGTTCCGAGGATCAACACATGTTGGTTTTTAGGCCTCTCGTATGGGTAGTTTGCATCGTCTCTCGTAGCTGCTAGGCCCGATCGCACGTAGGACGTTCCGATTATGCGGTGAAAACCCTAAACTGTCGTGGGTCGTTTTAGCTTTGTCCTGATCAAGCAGGATCCCCATGCCATTGCTAATCCATCAAGGACCATGGGGCGATCGGCTCTTTGAGCCGATCCACGTGGAGACCCGAGAGCCGATAAGGCTCGTATTTAATGTGCACGTGTCTACCATGCAGGAACAATTGAAGCACTAACACCTTCCCCGACCAGGTATAGGTCAGGTGGCACGCCCTAGCAACCGCCAGGACGCGCGCCAGAAGATTTGCGGGACGACGCGAGGTGTCAGGGATCCACTAAGCGGCCCTGGGAGCTTCCCGGCTCTTCGTGTTGCTTAACCGAAACCCGCCGGGGGGTTTTGGAGGGTAACACATTCTGGCACGCCCGGTGGGACATCTTCTGAACCATCCACGTCAACACCGACATCCGAGATGGCAGAGGAGCAGATCACATACAAGGATCTCCCCGCGGAGCACAAGGAGAAATACGATGAGCTGAAGGCCATCTGTGAAGCCGAACTCATCGGCTCCTCTGAGACAACCCGTCCTCACAATATCAAGCTCAGAGGAAACACGTGTCTGTCGCATGGCGTCAATACGGTAGATCTCAGCCACCCCATAAGAGTACCAGAGTTCTCTTTCGATGTCAATATGGCAGGGTTTGTGATTCGCCATGGCGCGGACAAAGCAGAGAGCAGCCACTCTCGTGGCAAAGATAAAGAGGAGGCCGTTCCGCGCGACCGGCCCCAAGACGACGATAGACGGTACCTGACCGAGGAGGAGGTGAGAAGCATACGGTATCAGCGCCCATTATCCGTACATCTCCTCAACAAGTATGAGCAGCAGTACGACCGACGTCGACGCTACGACGAAGACGACGAGAAACATCGTCGGTCTGATGCAGAGAACAGGAGGTATCGTCGAACATGACGGCAACAACGACGGGTACGAACGTCGCGCCAGCGAGAGGTCAAAGGAGCAAGACAACGTGGACAAGCACTGGGACTGTCCCTTCTTCAAACATTGCTGGGACTCAGGAATGAGCCGATTGCCAACAATCGAGAACTGCCCAGAATGCACACAACAAAGGAGAAGGACGAACGAAGTTTCGGTGTTCGAGCGTCTAGGACCTCTCCCACATCAGAGTAAACGAGCTGAGTCATCTCAAGAAGAAGACTTCGAGGAGTCAGATGATGAAGAAAATAGGTATCACCGACCAAGGTGGTGCCCTGATGGACTCAGCCATTCTCAGAAGCGTCGGGTGCAGCGGCTGCGAAACTTGGAAGAAGCCGAGGCACGCACTCGTACACGTTGAGAAGAGCGCGGCCCGATCTGGCCGCGAAAATCCAGCAAATAGTGGAGACGAAGGCGCGCCCGCCAAAGAAAGTATGGCGCCCAAAACAGGCGAAAGCCGATGCACGAGCATCGGGCCGATGCCGACGCGAGACGTCGGCCGATACAAACATGGTATTCATACTCCCGTCGTAGTTTCGCGCTCCAAGCGACGAGGAAGTTTCAGTGGCTCAATTCAACTGCGGTCCACGACCAGTTATTTTTGAAAAGCCACAAGATAGAAGCTACAGGCACCTGAAAGCCCTATACTTGAGGGGTTACATCAATGGGCAGCCTATCAGCAAGATGTTGGTTGATACCGGAGCGGCAGTCAATATAATGCCGTATTCCATGCTACGTCGGTTGGGGCATTCCAGCGACGATCTGATCAAGACCAACATCACATTAAGCGACTTCAACGGCCAGGCGTCAGAAGCAAAAGGTGTTCTGAATGTAGAACTTACTGTAGGCCGGAAGACCATACCTATCGCGTTCTTCATCGTTGACAGCAAAAGCAACTACGCCGTCCTATTGGGAAGGGACTGGATTCATGCTAACTGTCGCATCCCGTCTACAATGCACCAATGCATCATACAGTGGGATGGAGATGAGGTGGAAGTCGTCCAGGCGGACGACTCAATTGAAATATCACTAGCTGCCATGAGCGTGTGGGAAGCAGACGACCAAGAGCCGCTCTCTGGAATCAGTTTAGAGGGTTGTGAGCGGATCGAAGCCTCGAAAAATGGGGTAAGGCTGGTTTTATCCACCGGCCTAACGGAGTAACAAGTCCAAGACATTGGACATACGTGGCAAGGCCGGTCCCTGAGATCGGCCCTCAAAAAATGAAGAGCAAAGGATCTTACCTCCAGCATGCCACGTAGCTACAATGGAAATCCGAGAAATTGCACATCATCGCCAAAGCCTTGCAACGAAAAAGGAGGCCGATTCCTGCAATCGGCCAAAATTATCCTCGACATACCTTGTCTGCGTCCAGCATTGATCCAACTGATGCCTGAAGAGCCGATGCCATCAATTACTTGACAGAATCGGCTCGGGGGGCACATAGATGGATGAGGCAGGAGGATACGAAGCTGAGGAGGCATACCAAGCGCCCAGCAGCTCAAGGCGTCAAAAATGGAAAATCCAAAAAAAAAATTTGCGCACAGCCGATGCGTAGACATCGACTTAAGGGATGCGACCGTCACACGCAGGAGCTTAATGGAGCAGTCATCAGGCAGCGCGGCTCCACTGAAGGGCAAACATGCCGGCGGTTCTCCTTAGTAGAATTGTTGATAGCTCCACTAGCAAACCCCCAAGCGGATCTCTGTGTTGGCAATATCGGGTCGCGGCCCTGATCAATAGCAGGAGCAGCACAAACACGCAGTTCAGGTTAGGGGAGAGCCCGGCAAAGCAGCGTGTCTCTTCTGGTGACCAGGAGGATAGTCGATGATGAGGCGATCGGCTACGGCATGTCACGACCAAAATGGGGGAGAGCATTAGGGAAACGTCCTCACCAGGAACTGCATCAGCCTGCCAAAGATGATGAGCCAATATGATCGGCGAGACGCAGGGCTGGAATGGAAGAAGCTCGGGGGGCAGTGGGCCCTGAAGGATCCTTCGCTATAGGAAGCCGATTTTTTTCGGAATCGGCTGGCCCTGCATCACAGCTTGTCCGAGGAACGGTGCTGATGTTACCAAGAATATCAGTTTCCACGTACAAGTCAATTGAGTAACACGCACAGGGCTCTGTTATAGGCACCTGCCCGGAACCAGATGGCCAGCCCGCTGGGTTGGCTGGTAAGAGTCATGATCTTGTTTGAGGTCTCATGGGGCAAAGCTGACGCTTGGCCGTTGACTCAAGGGATATGGTGGTTACAAGCAGAAGTCTTATGGAGCAGCCATCATCAAATCGGCAGTGTTTACGCAAGCCTGCGGATCAGGTTAGGGTCATGAGAACAACCGATGATCATCCGATGATCTCCTAGAGCCGAACCATTCGCACCAGAAGCTGCATCAGTTTGCCCAAGAGGATGAACCAATCAAAACAGCAAGGTGCCGGCCCCTTGAACGTAAGCGTTCTCGGCTTGTTTTTAAGCTGGAGTAGCTCGGGGGGCAGCTAGCTCTGAAACATCGATGATCTGGAGAGCCGATTTTGTGGAGTTCAGCTAATACAGCGCTGCAGTTGGGAAGCCGATGGTGGCCCAATCGGCTGGTCTGCTTTTATCCTCACCCGGACTAAAGGCTCGGGGGGCAGCTCACCCTTAAGGTTCCTTATTCTATGGAGCCGATTTGGTTGAAATCGGCTTGCCCTGCATCACAACTCGTCGAGAGAGGGTGAATTATTGCAGAAGGGAATAGCTGGAGGTGATGGGGGGAAGCAACGATCGCTGACGGGTTCTGGACCAGGTGTGACTGCAAAGAAATGAAGCATTACAAGGACAGTTGTGGGCGAATGATGCATGTTCCGCAAAAATATTAGCTTCAGCATCGGAGTTGTTCTAACGACGGTCCTAAGACCTCTAGAAGGCAAAGAGGATCCGGAAGATGGGGATGCTGCTAAAATCCAACATTCCGTTCAGTTGAATCTGCATTTCCAGGATCTAGGATTTGCACGATTGTGGCTCGTCCGGGGGGTGGAGGTCTGGATGGATCTACCTCGAATTTGCCATGAGAGTCCGATGCATTGCCATCGGCTCCTTAAGCGCCGACCAGATTGGCAGTCGGCAGGCTCAGTATGAAAGGCAATCGGCTAAATTATCATGAAGAAGGTCGACAGAATCGAGTTGGGGAAATTCTTCATTGATAAACTAGAGTTCTTACATAAAGAGCTGATTGCTCTCAAAAGGAGATCCTAGGGGCTACATTGCCCCGTCCACTACTGCTGGCCCTAAGCTAAGATCCTATCTAGGGGCCGTTACTGCCCTCGTCGTCCTCGCCATCATCGCCGTCGTCGGCGCTGCTCCCAGCCAGCTGATACGTCTCCAACGTATCGATAATTTCTTATGTTCCATGCTACTTTATTGATGATACCTACATGTTTTATGCACATTATATGTCATATTTATGCATTTTCTGGAACTAACCTATTAACAAGATGCCGAAGAGCCAGTTGCTGTGTTTCTGCTGTTTTTGGTTTCAGAAATCCTAGTAAGGAAATATTCTCGGAATTGGACGAAACTTTCGCCCAGGGTCCTATTTTTGCACGAAGCTTCCAGAAGACCGAAGAGTCAACGAAGTGGGGCCACGAGGCGGCCAGGAGATAGGGCGGCGCGGCCCAAGCCCTGGCCGCGCCGACCTGCCCCCTGGGCCCCTCGTGTGGCCCCCTGACCTACCCTTCCGCCTACTTAAAGCTCCCGTCGCGAAACCCCCAGCACCGAGAGCCACGATACGGAAAACCTTCCAGAGACGCCGCCGCCGCGAATCCCATCTCGGGGGATTCAGGAGATCGCCTCCGGCACCCTGCCGGAGAGGGATTCATCTCCCGGAGGACTCTTCATCGCCATGATCGCCTCCGGAGTGATGAGTGAGTAGTTCACCCTCGGACCATGGGTCCATAGCGAGTAGCTAGATGGTCGTCTTCTCCTTGTTGTGCTTCATTGTTGGATCTTGTGAGCTGCCTAACATGATCAAGATCATCTATCCGTAATACTATATGTTGTGTTTGTCGGGATCCGATGGATAGAGAGTACTATGATTATGGTGATTATCAATCTATTGTTTATGTGTTGTTTATGATCTTGCATGCTCTCCGTTATTAGTAGAGGTTCGGCCAAGTTTGTACTCTTAACTCCAAGAGGGAGTATTTATGCTCGATAGTGGGTTCATGCCTGCATTTACACCGGACGATGTGACAGAAAGTTCTAAGGTTGTGTTGTGCTGTTGCCACTAGGGATAAAACATTGATTCTATGTCTAAGGATGTAGTTGTTGATTACATTACGCACCATACTTAATGCAATTGTCTGTTGCTTAGCAACTTAATACTGAATGGGGTTCGGATGATAACCTCGAAGGTGGACTTTTTAGGCATAGATGCAGTTGGATGGCGGTCTATGTACTTTGTCGTAATGCCCAATTAAATCTCACTATATTTATCATATCATGTATATGCATTGTTATGCCTTTCTCTATTTGTCAATTGCCCGATCGTAATTTGTTCACCCAACATGCTTTATCTTATGGGAGAGACACCTCTAGTGAACTGTGGACCCCGGTCCTATTCTTTACATAGCATAAATTCTACTGCAATTGTGTTTTACTGTTTTCTTGCAAACATCTTCCACTCGATACGTTTAATCCTTTGTTACAGCAAGCCGGTGAGATTGACAACCTCACTGTTTCGTTGGGGCAAAGTACTTTGGTTTTGTTGTGCGGATTCCACGTTGGCACGAGAATCCCGGTGTTGCGCCGCATCATATTTCGCGACCATCAACCTTCAATGTGCTTCTTGGCTCCTACTGGTTCGATTAAACCTTGGTTTCATACTGAGGGAAACTTGCTTCTATACGCATCATACCTTCCACTTGGGGTTCCCAACGGACGTGTGCATCTACGCGTATCAAGCTAAATTTCGGGCGCCGTTGCCGGGGAGATCAAGACACGCTGCAAGGGGAGTCTCCACTTCTCAATCTCTTTACTTTGTTTTTGTCTTGCTTTATTTTATTTACTACTTTGTTTGCTGCACTAAATCAAAACACAAAAAAATTAGTTGCTAGTTTTACTTTATTTATTGTCTTGCTCTCTATATCAAAAACACAAAAAAAATTAGTTACTTGCATTTACTTTATCTAGTTTGTTTTATTTACTGTTGCTAAAATGAATACCCCTGAAAATACTAAGTTGTGTGACTTCACAAATGCAAATAATAATGATTTCCTATGCACACCTATTGCTCCACTCTGCTACTACAGCAGAATTCTTTGAAATTAAACCTCGCTTTATCGAACTTGGTTATGAGAGATCAATTTTCCGGTGTTAGTTCCGATGATGCTGCTTGCCCATCTCAATAATTTTGTTGAACTTTGTGAAATGCAAAAGTATAAAGATGTAGATGGTGATATTATTAAATTGAAAGTGTTTCCTTTCTCATTAAGAGGAAGAGCTAAAGATTGGTTGCTATCTTTGCCTAAGAATAGTATTGATTCATGGACTAAATGCAAGGATGCTTTTATTGGTAGATATTATCCTCCCGCTAAAATTATATCTTTGAGAAGTAGCATAATGAATTTTAAGCAATTAGATACTGAACATGTTGCTCAAGCATGGGAGAGAATGAAAACTTTGGTAAAAAATTGCCCAACCCATGGACTCGACTACTTGGATGATTATCCAAACCTTCTATGCAGGACTAAATTTTTCTTCGCGGAATTTATTGGATTCAGCTGCTGGAGGTACCTTTATGTCCATCACATTGGGGGCGGCTACAAAACTTCTTGATGATATGATGATAAATTACTCGAATGGCACACGGAAAGAGCTCCACAAGGTAAGAAGGTAAATTCGTTGAAGAAACCTCTTCCTTGAGTGATAAGATTGATGTGATTATGTCTATGCTCGTGAATGGTAGATCTAATGTTGATCCAAATAATGTTCCTTTAGCTTCATTGGTTGCTCAAGAAGAAAAGGTTGATGTGAATTTCATTAAAAATAATAATTTCAACAACAATGCTTATAGGAACAACTCTGGTAATAACTATAGGCCATATCCTTCGCTAATGATAATGGTTATGGTAATTCTTATGGGAATTCTTACAATAATAATAGGAGTGTACCCCTGGTCTTGAAGCTATGCTTAAAGAATTTATTAGTACACAAACTGCTTTTAACAAATCATGTTGAGGAAAAGCTTGATAAAATTGATACTATTGCTTCTAGAGTTGATAGACTTGCCTCCGATGTTAATCTTTTAAAATTGAAAGTTATGCCTAATAATGATATTGATAATAAGATTACTACTACAGCAAATGCCATCCAAGTTAGAATTAATGAGAATATAAGATTAATGGCTGAATTGCGTGCTAGGTGGGATAGAGAAGAAAATGAAAAACTAGCTAAAGAGAATAATGTAGCTAAAGTTTGGACTATTACCACCACTAGTAATGCTAATTCTTCACATGTTGCTGCACCTCCTACTATCAATGGTAAAATAATTGGTGTTGGCAATGTTTCTACTCCTAGTGCAAAGCGAACAAAACTGCCTGAAATTGCTAAAACTGCTGAAACTGCTTGTGATAAAACTCGCTGAAATTTTTTCCAACCTTGGGAACAATGATCCCATTGCTGTAGCTCATAATGATTTAGATTTTGATGATTGCCACATCTCTGAAGTTATAAAGTTCTTACAAAAACTTGCTAAAAGTCCCAATGCTAGTGCTATAAATTTAGCCTTTACAAAACATATTACAAATGCTCTCATAAAAGCTAGAGAAGAGAAACTAAAACTTGAAACTTCTATTCCTAGAAAGTTAGAAGATGGTTGGGAGCCCATCATTAAAATGAAATTCAATGACTTTGAATGTAATGCCTTATGTGATCTAGGTGCAAGTATTTCTGTTATGCCTAAAAAGATTTATGATATGCTTGACTTGCCACCATTGAAGAATTGTTATTTGGATGTTAATCTTGCCGATAATGTTAAAAAGAAACCTTTGGGGAGGATTGATAATGTGCACATTACGGTTAACAATAACCTTGTCCCCGTTGATTTTGTTGTCTTGGATATCGAATGCAATGCATCTTGTCCTATTGTATTGGGAAGACCTTTTCTTCGAACTGTTGGTGCTGTTATTGATATGAGGGAAGGCAATATTAAATATCAATTTCCTCTCAAGAAATGTATGGAACACTTCCCTAGAAAGAGAATGAAGTTGCCTTTTGATTCTATTATTAGAACAAGCTATAATGTTGATGCTTCTTCATTTGATAATACTTGATTTGCACTTTCTGCGCCTAGCTGAAAGGCGTTAAAGAAAAGCGCTTATGGGAGACAACCCATGTTTTTACCTACAGCAATTTTTTGTTTTGTTGAGTCTTGGAAGTTGTTTACTACTGTAGCAACCTCTCCTTATCATGTTTTTGTGCCAAGTAAAGTTTCTATGTCAAAGTTGATGTTATATTTGGGATCGCTGCGCAGAAACAGCATTGCTGTCTGTCACGAATCTGGGCACAGTTCTCTGTAGAAAATTCGAAAAAATCTGCCAATTTACGAGCGTGATCCTCAGATATGTACGCAACTTTCATTAGTTTTGAGTTTTTCCATTTGAGCAAGTCTAGTGCCAGCTTTAAATTCGTCTTTACGGACTGTTCTGTTTTTGACAGATTCTGCCTTTTATTTCGCATTGCCTCTTTTGCTATGTTGGATTTATTTCTTTGATCCATTAATGTCCAGTAGCATTATGCAATGTCCAGAAGTGAAAATAATGATTGTGTCACCTCTGAATGAATGAATTATTAATTGTGCACTAACCCTCTAATGAGTTTGCTTGAAGTTTGGTGTGAAGGAAGTTTTCAAGGGTCAAGAGAGGAGAATGATATACTATGATCAAGAGGAGTGAAAGCTCTAAGCTTGGGGATGCCCCCGTGGTTCACCCCTGCATACTCTAAGAAGACTCAAGCGTCTAAGCTTGGGGATGCCCAAGGCATCCCCTTCTTCATCGACAACATCATCAGGTTCCTCCCCTGAAACTATATTTTTATTCAATCACATCTTATGTTCTTTACTTGGAGCGTCGGTTTGTTTTTGTTTTTGTTTTGTTTGAATAAAATGGATCCTAGCATTCACTTTGTGGGAGAGAGACACGCTCCGCTGTTGCATATGGACACATGTGTCCTTAGGCTTTACTCATAATGTTCAAGGCGAAGTTTCTTCTTCGTTAAATTGTTATATGGTTGGAATTGGAAAATGCTACATGTAGTAATTCTAAAATGTCTTGGATAATGTGATACTTGGCAATTTTTGTGCTCATGTTTAAGCTCTTACATCATATGCTTTGCACCCATTAATGAAGAAATACATAGAGCTTGATAAAATTTGATTTGCATATTTGGTCTCTCTAAGGTCTAGATAATATCTAGTATTGAGTTTTGAACAACAAGGAAGACGGTGTAGAGTCTTATAATGTTTACAATATGTCTTTTATGTGAGTCTTGCTGCACCGTTTCATCCTTGAGTTTGCTTCAAATAACCTTGCTAGCCTAAACCTTGTATCGAGAGGGAATACTTCTCATGCATCCAAAATCCTTGAGCCAACTACTATGCCATTTGTGTCCACCATACCTACCTACTACATGGTATTTCTCCGCCATTCCAAAGTAAATCGCTTGAGTGCTACCTTTAAAATTCCATCATTCACCTTTGCAATATATAGCTCATGGGACAAAATAGCCTTAAAAACTATCGTAGTATTGAATATGTACTTATGCACTTTATATTTTATTAAGTTGCTTGTTGTGCGATAACCATGCTTCGGGGAACGCCATCAACTATTGTTGAATATCATGTGAGTTGCTATGCATGTCCGTCTTGTCTCGAAGGTCTATCATTTTAGTGGTTGGAGCATGCAAAATTGTTAGAGAAGAACATTGGGCCGCTAACTAAAGCCATGAATCATGGTGGAAGTTTCAGTTTTGGACATATATCCTCAATCTCATATGAGAATAATAATCATTGCTACATGCTTGTGCATTTAAGAGGAGTCCATTATCTGTTGTCCATGTTGTCCCGGTATGGATGTCTAAGTTGAGAATAATCAAAAGCGAGAAATCCAAAATGCGAGCATTCTCCTTAGACCTTTGTACAGGCGGCATGGAGGTACCCCTTTGTGACACTTGGTTGAAACATGGCATGCAAAGATCCGGTAGTCCAAGCTAAGTAGGACGAGGTGCGGACACTATTAGTATACTATGCATGAGGCTTGCAACTTGTAAGATATAATTTACATAACTCATATGCTTTATTACTACCATTGACAAAATTGTTTCATGTTTTCAAAATAAAAGCTCTAGCACAAATACAAGCAATCGATGCTTTCCTCTTTGAAGGACCTTTCTTTTACTTTTATTGTTGAGTCGTTTACCTATCTCCCTCCACCTTAAGAAGCAAACACTTGTGTGAACTGTGCATTGATTCCTACATACTTGCATATTGCACTTGTTATATTACTTTATGTTGACAATATCCATGAGATATACATGTTATAAGTTGAAAGCAACCGCTGAAACTTCATCTTCCTTTGTGTTGCTTCAACACCTTTACTTTGATTTATTGCTTTATGAGTTAACTCTTATGCAAGACTTATTGATGCTTGTCTTGAAGTACTATTCATGAAAAGTCTTTGCTTTATGATTCAGTTGTTTACTCATGTCATTACCTTTGTTTTGATCGCTGCATTCATTACATATGTTTACAAATAGTATGATCAAGATTATGATGGCATGTCGGAGGAGCTGTCGTCTTCTTCCTCCTCCTCTTGCTCCTCCTCTTCAGAGGAGGGGGCCCCGTCCCAGGGAAGGCGGTCGGCGTCGCTTTCCTCCACCGCTTCCGCATTGGCGAGGAAGCAGAGGTCGCTCTCCCCTTCGGTCAGGGACTGGTCGTCCTCTGACCAGGTAGAGAAGTCATGGCTTGGCTCGTCCCCGGCCTCGATGGCGCGGCGGATGTTGGCCGCATGGGCTTCCTCCGGGTTCCACTCCGGCGTCGGCTCGCGGAAGGGGGAGGACTGTGCAGAAAGATCCGACGAAGAGGAAGACATGGTGGCGCAGAAGGGTTTTTTCTTTGGAGGTGCTAGCGCCAGGAGGATGAGGGAGAGAACTACAGGAAGTGGCCGAATAAGAGGGGGAATATACGGTTTAATGCTTAAGCAGTTCCCAAGGACGTGGTGCCAGAACCGTCAAGTCGTGCAGAGAAGGCGAGGAGGCAAAACGTCATCATGAAGAAAACTGCGACGGTTCTGCCACGACATGACCCTTCGAGGAAAGCAGATGGTTTTGCAACTATCATTATCAAAACCAGGGGGGCATGTGTTACCACCCGATTTTGGCCAATTCAGGAGATGGGCCGTAAGTGAAGATGGGCTTGAAGGACGCACACGTGGAGCATCTTTGAAGCGGCCTTGCGCTAAGAGTTCGGGCTTAATTGCCCATGTATCTGTAACATATTAGATCGCGTTGTAATTTAGAGTAAAGAGATAGAGTCTGGCCCGTGCACCGGTTAGGTGCACGCCTCAATTAGAAAGTCCCTTGGACTATAAATATGTATCTAGGGTTATCGGAAAAAGAGGACAATCATCGTTCAACCAACACAAACCAATCTCGGCGCATCGCCACCCCTTTCATACGAGGGTTTCTCCCGGGTAAGCACCATGCTGCCTAGATCGCATCTTGCGATCTAGGCAGCGTAAGTTTATTCGTTATCCTTGTACTCGCTCGTGCTGAAGCCTTGTTGATGGCGAGCAGTACTATTTATCCTTAGGTGTTTAGGGGCTTGCATTGGTGCTTTCACGTGCATATCCGTGTGGCAATGCCGTCCCTAGACACCTTGCTGCCCTTACGTCGATCTAGACGTAAGGGCAGCATCTTGCTTGATCATGCTTAGTAGATCCGATCCGTTATAGTTGCTCCTTGCATCCGCAAGGATTAGTTTAATATCCGCATAGTTAGGCCTTATCGCTGGGGTCGGACGATCCGGTGGTGCGTTAGGCGTTGTTTACCGTCCCTGCGAGGGATGTTCCGAGGATCAACACATGTTGGTTTTTAGGCCTCTCGTAGGGGTAGTTTGCATCGTCTCTCGTAGCTGCTAGGCCCGATCGCACGTAGGACGTTCCGATTATGCGGTGAAAACCCTAAACTGTCGTGGGTCGTTTTAGCTTTGTCCTGATCAAGCAGGATCCCCATGCCATTGCTAATCCATCAAGGACCATGGGGCGATCGGCTCTTTGAGCCGATCCACAGGGAGACCTGAGAGCCGATAAGGCTCGTATTTAATGTGCACGTGTCTACCATGCAGGAACAATTGAAGCACTAACACCTTCCTGACCAGGTATAGGTCAGGTGGCACGCCCTAGCAACCGCCAGGACGCGCGCCAGAAGATTTGCGGGACGACGCGAGGTGCCAGGGATCCACTAAGCGGCCCTGGGAGCTTCCCGGCTCTTCGTGTTGCTTAACCGAAACCCGCCGAGGGGTTTTGGAGGGTAACACTATCTTCAGTCTATCTCTTATAATGTCAATGATGTGTTGCTTTTCCTTGACATAATCAGGGTTGAACTCTTTGCTTGATCCAGCTTCATACCAACATATCGGTGATCTACACTTTCTTCCATAAAGAGCTTCGAATGGTGCCATCTTGATACTGCTTTGATAACTATTGTTGTATGAAAATTCTGCTAATGGTAAGTGTTCTTCCCATGATCCTCCGAAGTCTAGGGCACAAGCCCTAAGCATGTCCTCTAGGATCTGGTTAGTTCTCTCGGTTTGTCCACCTGTCTGAGGATGATAGGCGGTACTATAGTCCAACTTGGATCCTAAAGCTTCATGTAGTTGCTTCCAAAATGCTGACGTGAACACGGATCCTCGATCCGACACGGTCTTCTTGGGCACTCCATGTTTACTCACGATCTCTTTGATGTAAAGATCGATGAGTTTCTCTCCTTTGTCTTGCTGGTTTACTGCTAAGAAGTGTGCACTTTTCGTCAGCCGGTCCACGATTACCCATATCATATCCTTCTTTTTATTGGTCATGGGTAGTCCGGTGATGAAATCCATTCCTATCTCCTCCCATTTCCATTCTGGAATGGGTAAAGGTTGTAACTTTCCTGCCGGACTCTGGTGTTCGGTCTTCACTCTTTGCCAGGTATGGCATTCCGCCACATATTGTGCTATTTCTCTGTGGTGACCCAGCATACCACTGCATGGTGTAGTATGCAAGTCTGATATAACACCAATGAAACACCGTTCCACTAGTATTATATCGCTCAGAGTGGTACAACAGAAACATATGCGGGTCCAAGGCATGTCTATAGAATTACATACAGAGTCTGTTACAGAAGATCAGCACAACCTCCTACTTTACAATGAGGTAAATCTGCAAATAAACTCCAGAAGAATGACTCGTAGTCTAAGCCCATCACGAACTCTATTTGTAGAGTATTTAACTAGCTATAGAGGCTAAGAATAGATTCTAGCTAAATAGGAGCTAGGTTTAGGAAGCTAGTTCCTTTCTATTGCTAATCTAGGTTTTCTCCTTGTTGAATGTGATATCTGACTCTCCTGACATGGTCCTGTCCCTTGAAGTAGTTGTTGACTCCTCGGCCTTCGAGTTGCACTGTAGATCCTCCTTCGATGCCTCCATATCTAAGCAAGGGATTTAAGAGTGGGATGAGTACGAGCGTACTCAACAAGTTCATTATAGGAAAGAGGTGTTTAATGCACTAGCTACGGTATTAGACCAGAAAGTCAATACCAATGCAGATTTTCATAATCATTTGTTCAAAAGGTTGCTTTTATTCAGAAGAGCTATGTCCGTCAGCCTTCACCGGTTGACTAGAACTTCATGGAGTTCCTTTCCGGCCGCGTTCGCAGTTCCATATCCCGGAACGAGGAGTGATCGGTCACAATTCGTTACACTCGCAGAGGTGTGTTGCTTTACCCATAAGAGATCTTAACCTTGGTGCCAACCGGGCATATGTTCCCGTCCACACTTCCTTTGGTGTGAGGCCCGGTATAAGGTCCTAGCCGTTCATATTCCTCCGCTACCTCGCACACCCACCCTTTGTTGCATCCCCGACCCTGGGTCCTCGCCGGTCCCATTATTCCCATATTTCAGGGTGGACCCCGACCACGACGACAGTTTGGGATCGAACCAAACTCCTTCGCCGGTAGATGCAACCCCTCATAGACCGCAATACCGTGGGGACTTGAGGCTTCCCTAGCCACCAAATGATCTTCGGGCTACAAGTGTTCTACGGACAAAGCCGTGGGGACTTGAGGCTTCCCCAGCCACCAAATGCACCCTAGGATTCAAGTGTTCTCCGGTAAAGCGTGTCCGTTGATGTACGAGAGGTGGAAATACAATTGGCTACTCCGTCCCATTCCAGATCCTATGGTGAACACGGTTTATACGGCACAAGAATCACTGGACGACATTTGTTGCTTAATCCTAGATGGATATAAACCCTTGCAATGGAACCTCCACCATATCAACACAATCCATGGTTCCATTGCCCACCACATAGTCATATTCATAGTTATGAAAATAGTGGTTTTGCTTTTTATGCAATAGTGATAAACATAGTACTTTGCAAGTAATTTGGTAAAAATACTCAAATGACATGAGCAAGCGATGAACTTGCCTTTCTTGTCTGCAAGATTATGCAGACAAGGGTCTTCGATACGTAATAACTCCAAATTCTGAAATAGCATCATCGTCCGGTAAGGACGATGTTTAAAAGATTGGCAAGTATGCAATAATGCATAAGTATGAGATGCAATCGCTCTAAGCGTGACCTAACTCTGATGATTTAGGATTAGTGAGTTGTAGTGATTTGTTTAGGGTGTGTTGCACTTTTAGAGTGATTCCACAAACAAGGTTCTTATTAGGGTTTTGTTGTCTTAGAAGCATAAACAAGTGGTATAATGCATAATAATAATCATACACACTCAAGGAATAGTAGTTGTATAATAAGTTAAGAGCAGTTGTCAATTTTAAGTCCAATAATGCATGCTTGATGATTACTTATTATATAATTCAAAAGAATAACTTTTGAAGAACATGTTCTTTAATGAAGAACAAGTATGATGATTAGGTTTGTGGGGTTCTATGGTTATCTATGGTTCTAATTGGTTTCTGGAGTAAGTAGTAGATGGATCACAACCTAGTTGAATTCATTAACACCAAGGGCTTGTAAGGTTAAGTTAAGCCTAGGCATCCTAAGCAGTTATCATACAAGTTTGCTATCAAGATTGGTTCATCTTATTGGTGATAGTTAGCTAGGTTTTATAGGTCCTTATAAGCGGGGTTGATGATAATTCTTTATCTACTTCAAAAGAATAACTTTTGAAGAACATACTTCTTAAATAATAAGAAGTATGTCAATTAGGGTTGAGGTGGTCTAGGTTTTACTGTTGAGTCTATTAAGTAAGGAATAATTGGCTCCTTAATAGGATGGTTGATAAGTACTAGTAGGGTTTAGTGGAATATGATTAGGTAATGCTCAAGATTTGGCATAGTTGCTTCCGAGGTTCATCACATTGGTGTGATGCTAAATAGGAATGAATAAGAATGATGGATTTGGTAATAGGATCTAGGGTTTACACTTGGTTGGCCCTACTTGATCAACAAGTTTTATTAAGATAAGAACATAGCATAGCAATTAACTAGTGATAGGATTCTTACATTTTATGTGGTCATGGCAAGTATCTAGTTGCTATTATGTTTCTATGTTTGAAAGGAAAGTATCATAATCACATGTTCTAACCTAGGGTTTAGGTTAGAAGCAATCTAGGTTTCACATGGAATGATAGGGTTGTAATATCATTCAATAAGGAATTAGGGTTTCCTAAGTACCATTTAGTTCTATGTTTAATAACTTCAATTTGAAGTTGAAGTTATTAGTAACTTAGAGGTAAAAATAGTATTGAATTTGTCATTTCATTATTTTTAAACAATTAATGATTAGGGTAATTATTAATCAGGGTTTAAATCTCTCTAATAATGATTTAACAAAATAACAAATAAGGAAAATTAGCTTTATTGTTTTCTTTATTTATTTACTGGTTTTTATTTAATTTGGAAACCTTTCTTAATTATTGAATTTTTAATTCAATTACTGATAAAAGAAAAGGCTTAATTAATAATGGTTAAACAATTAAATTTTTATTAAAAATAAAAATTTCCTATTATATTTTTATTGGATAGAGTTTTCTTTTCTAAGAATTTTAATATCTTATTTGTATTTTTCTGAATTAAATTGGATTTTATAAATTAATTTGAAATCTCTGGAGTTTATGGATTTGAATTAAAATGAAATCAAATACTAGGGCTACCCGGACAGGGCTACCCACAGCCACAGATAGGTGGGCCAGTGGTCCACGTCGGTTTTGACCAAGTCAAAATCGAGGACGTGGCCAAGAGCACGGTGACCGGCGGGCAGACATCGCCGGCGACGTTGATTCCGGCCAAGTGCGGATGTGCGACTGGTCCCATTCGAACCAGCGCACCACGAGGAGTCTAAAGGTGGCGGCGCCGCCCCGGTTAGGTCACCGGAGCTTGACCGACGACGGGGTACTGCGGCGGTGCTCGCCGGGGATCAAACGCGACGACTATCCAGACGCCTAACGAGCATGCCGAGCACATAAGGAGGAAGAAGAGCTCACCCTGAGCACGCAGGGCTTGATGGCGACTTCAATGGTGGTCGGCATCGCCGGAATTGCTCGCTCCCGGCGTGGGGGAAGACGAGCTCGTCGGAGACGATTCCGAGCACGGTAGCTCGATTCCTCTTGCAGGTAGAGCAAGTCGAGGACGGCGGTTATAGTGGTGTGCTCAGCTCAGCTCGGGGAAGCTTCAATCGCCGGCGGTAATGGTGACCGGTGAGGTCCAGGGTTTCGGTGTGGAGGAAATTGGGACAGCGAGGAAGAAGAGGGCGACTAGGGTTCGTCCGTGGTTCTTATAGGGCGCCAGAAATGATCCTCGTCACACCGTCGAGCAAGGGGAGGCTGCCAGCGCGAGGGAGAAAGGGAGCACGGCGTCGCGGTGGCCTCCAGCACACGGGGAGGATGAGGACGACTTCGTCCCGAGATATTTAGACGAAGGGGTATGTGGGCTGCTCCTGGGTGGTGGTTTGGGCCGCACCGGTGGGCTCCTCGTTGGGCTGCTACTTGGGCTGCAACGACCGGGTGAGTCCAGGTAAGCTTCTCTCCATTTATTTCTGTTTTCTTTTTCTTCCTTATTTTCTGGTTTTAATTCAATTTTGAATGCTTTTCTATTTTGCAGGTGTTTCAATTGTGTTAATTTACCGAATATCTAGTGCAATAAGTATTACACCACTCTCCCAATTTAAGAAAGTATTTTATGTTTCATTAAATTTCATATATGTGGGATTATTCAAAATAGCAATTAAACATGAGTTTGTATTCTTATCTTAATTTCTTTTTCTATATGAATCAGATCTATTTGGAATTGATAGAGTTGATAATTTCAACTCATAGTATTTCAGAGGTTGTTATTAAGATTTGATTTCTATTTGGGAATTGGATGACTTACATATGATTTTATGTGAGCACCAATTTATTAGGGTTTTATAATTTCCATTATAACCCCCTTGTAAGGTTAACACTATCATTATCTTAGAAATTATCTAAGGTAGGTATTGTTTCCATCATGGTTTGATTTTAATTGTGACCTAGGGTTTTAATTGTGATCCCCCAAGTGATACACAAACTAGAATTGGGGTATGGTATAGGGTTTTACTTGTGGTCATCAATTTAATTCACAAGTTTGTTGGAGATATGGGTATAGATTCTATATGTGTTTTCACACCATATAACATTGGCTAGGGTTGCTCTTCCTTACCACTCATAGGGTTATTCAATCAAAAATCCTTTTGATTGATATAGGGTTGAACTATGCAAGGTTTGGTATCCCCCACTATTGAGAGGATAAGCATCTCTAACTTTATTAAGGTTCTCACAAATCTTGGCTTGGCAAGGTCATGATATCCTTCATGTGTTTCACTACTTAAGATGTGGAGAATAATCTAGGGTTGCTCACTTAGTAGTCTCTCTATGATTTCATGTGATTGATGATATCTTCTTATTATACTAGGTTTAAATTATGGCTTATTCTCCTATTTTTCCAAAGCATGATCATGGCATTATCATGATCCACTTATTCTTATTAGCTTCTTACTTAAAGTTCTTAGGTTTTATGATCATAACCCAATGGTGATGATCATGCATGGTATGGGCTTCCCAAAGTATTACTAGATGTATTTGGCTAGGGTTATACCAATTACCTCTCTCACTTCACAAGGACTTGGACTATAATCTAAGGTTCTACTCAAGGAATGATGATATGATTATCTGAATATGTGGTTTGCCTAAGAATTCTACCTTGCTATCTTCTGAAGCTTGTTCTTCAGGAATTCTAATAAACCTGCTTCTTGTGGTATGCCTCCACCTCCTAGCTTCTTCATCTTGGTCCTATCTAAATTATGGAGTGGCCCAACTCTTTGGTTTGCTTGTATCATGGTACAAGATGATGGAATGGATGAGGTAGAGGGTTCCTTTTATAGTCTTGGGCATGCTCTAGTATCATGACACATAGGTAGGTGACTCTTGTTTTCATTTGATGAGTAAGGTGCTTGGTTGTCATGCTCTCATCCATAGCAATCCTTTAAGCATGAGGTGGCATAGCTTAGGATTCAAGCTATGTAGATATTTTCATCCTATGTGGCATGGGTATTATCCTCTCATGTGATTTGTTTTTGGATAGCCAAGTGGCTTTTGTTACTAAATATCTTGTGAATGATTTTATGCTTGTGTGTGAGTCACTATATCATATGTGATTGTATTTATATTGTAATTGGGATCAAAATGTCAAAGGCATGGATCATACCTCAATTTTGAATGGTGATGTTTGATTTCACCAAGGCATGATCATATGAGTTTCAAAATACTCATAGTTAATTTTATTCAAATAGTTTGAACTATAATTCGTAATGTAAATGAATTTAGTTTTGTGATATTCCACATATTTAATAAGTTATGATTAAAATAACAGTGTATGGCTTTTATGCACTTAGGTCCTTGTGTTTTACCATATTTAGTAATTAGTTTTAGAGTGAATTAAATTATACCCCCAATGTAGTTGCTCAACTTTTAAGTATTAATATTTTAGAGTTTGTTTCTTATCTCTTTGATGAGTATAAACCTCTCCCATCTCTAGGGTTTATGGTGTACACAATATCTCAATAGGTATTAAGTCTAGAACTCCACTTGACTATCTTGATTGAGTTAATCTCTTCCTTACTTCATCAATTCTTGGATATGGTATTATTCCATGTGATATTAGGTTATCTCACCACTCCAAGGGAAATGGCTTACAACCTAATACTTTAGTTCAAAGGTTTTCCTTTGTTCAATAATAGGTAAAGCTAGGTTTAGAATAAATGGTCTCTCTCATTTGGGTAGGCTTGAATAATACTCTAGGGTTCCTCTTGAAGATAATGTTGTGATCATATGGATATTTAGATTCAAGATTTGCCTCAAGGTTTGCCATAGCTTCCCTAAATAAAATAGGACTCTCACCTCTTTAGGTTTGATGTAAAACTATTTGGACTAGAGAAGAATATATACTTCTAAGGTTAATCTCCTTGTCTTGTTTCCAAGATTGAAATAGAATGAATACCATGAGGTTCATGGTAGGATCAAGGATTAGTTTAAGACATGGAGAAGATAAGTGAAGAATGGTTTCTCCATTTATTGTGACTTGATTTCCAATTAAATGAATGTTCATTTGTTATGGCAAGGAGTATCATGTTGTGATCTTAATAAGATCAAGTAGTTGATCCTTGATTAATAAGTTCTTGTGTTGATTTTAATTCCATTTGATATAACCCTTGAGATCAAATCATCTCTACCCAAAACAAGGTTTTAACAGAGTCACATTGAGGTTTATAGCGCTTGACTTGATGAGCTAATTCAATTCCACCAAGGTCAAGTGAAACTTCGATTCATCGTGGATCTGTTTTACTTTAAAGCGCGAAAATTCCCCGGATTTTCTATGCATGAATGCAATGCACACATCTGTTTCCTCTATTTTGTAACCCCAATACCTGGGATATTACAGCCTCTACCCCTTAAACTAAACTTCGTCCTCGAAGTTTGAACTCTCTCACATTTCCGGAGTGTGGATCTGACTTGTGCAGAGTACGACTTTTCTCAAACTCCATATTGAGCTTACTGGATATAATTGAATATATCCCTTGTCCAGATTCTTCCTGGAATCCATTATGGTTTATCTCTGAACATTGACTTCTTCCTTCAATTCCATGATTTCTTTTAATATTATAATCTTGTTTCCTTTCTCATTGAGGATTCAATGATTGAGGCTTCTTCTTGTGGTGATGGTCTTAACTGAAAACTGATTGGATAACATACTAGTGGTTAAAGCTAGGTCTTAGTTTTCCCTTACTACCAAAACTTCAATAATGGTACTTAGTAAGGTACTTACCATGGAAATGGTCTTGATGGTTTATTTCACTATGAATGGATTAGACTCATTTAGTCTATCCAATCATGGATTATAGTTGATACTTATAACTATTTTGTTTCTTTTAGGTTCCATGAAAGGAATCTTTCAATTAATCTTAAGTTTTGGTATGGGCTAACTCCTTCGGTCTTTGGCCTATTTGAGCTTTATTAGGTCTCTGATAATACCTTCATTCAACTTCTTTATCCATGACTTACTTGAGCTTCCGTACTTCTGAGTAAATATTACTCACTTGCTCAAGTGATAGTCCACTTCTTACTTCCTCGAGGTATAAACCTCGGCTTCTGGTCTGACATCCTTCTGAAAGTAGTGTTCAACAATCTTATGAAAATAAGATCGAGCTTCCTCTCAGTTCAGACCTTCATCAACTATCTTGCTCAAAATATTGAGTTATTAAACAGCCCACTCAATCTTTACTCTACCCCTTAGAGTTTTCTTATGGTCTTCAACTTCTTTTCTTCCAACCATTGGATTGATTGTTGGAATATTGGTCTAAGTATAGCTTATGGTTTGTACTCTTCTAGGTCTTGTGAAGAATATATGTGGTGCATCCACTCAATTGTGGACATCCAATGTTAATTCTTCGGCTAAATGATTATAGGTTATTGCTATTTGGCTGACAAAATTTTATTTTTTCACAACTTCTTGGTACGAATAATCCAATGGTGGACTACTGGGTACCGATTGTGGCTATTTGTTATCTAAAAATGGATTCTATTGTAGGTTCTGATCAAGTGGACGAGACATCTTCTACTTTATCTCGCAGTATTGATCCTATATTAACTATGGTCTTCTGATATCAACTATGGCCTTCTTATATCTGCTAGGATTTCATATATCATCTTCCTTTCTTCAGTGTTTATTTTGCAAGAAAACCACTATGAATATAGTATCCAAAGTGATTTCCCATGCATTCCCTCTTCTATATTAATTATGGATCTGCTTCAACTTCACCGTAATCACCAGATTTCTCACCTTCATGCTTCTTATGTACTAAAGTACACCTTTATTAAGGCTAAGCATGAGTTTTCTTTGGTACTTCCTTCAGAGTATTGTGGTTACTTCCCACAACTTCGCTTCCTTCTTCTGATGAACCTTCATCTTGTCTTCAAAATCTTCAGAATTCGTCACTTCCTCACACGAATACCATTACCGTCTAGATCTATAACATCAAGTAAGAACTTGATATTGCAACATGCATTTGCATATCAAAGTCGAACCTCATGTATGGATCTAGTCAATCAATAAAAATCCAATAAAATCCAAGAAGATTCAGCTTTGTGCTTATAATACACACCATCATAAGCCTGAATATAATAGTTGAGTAAGACATCTCTAAACATCAGGCTGAGATGTGTAGTATATAACACCACATAAGATAGGTTTATATCGTGATACTTAGCACGAATATAGGGCATTCTACTATTTGTCTTGACATTTACCTGAATTGCACAATTGCAATGAGATAAACTTGAAACAAAGTGGTCTAGGATAGTTAAGGTTAACTTAATTTCCTTTGGAAGTACTAACTGAACTTCCATTTAGTTGAGGACTACTACACATACTATCTCTAGATTCTAATATAGCTACTCTAAATTCATAACTATTAGAGATACAGCTCCTATACTTCCCGGTGTTTCTTTCATAAGACTATGGTCATGATGTGCTTGGCACACTTCCCATGACTTTGGCATATAGATCTTGCACTATCGTGGAACACCTAACTTAATTTCCTATTGTATTACTCCTAAATTTTCTATGATGTTCTAGTCCATCACCTAATGATTCTCAGTTGAATCTTATATGATTACTATCTCTACCATGTAAACCAGACATATTTTATTCCTATCGCTCTTCCATACCTCCCATGATTGACTCATCATGGTCTATACTACCTTATATAACTTATATTTGTCACCTACTATCAATTATTTCACAAGTCTGGATAAATTTTTAGTTACCTATTACTTGTCTTGTATTCATCATCTAACAGGATATCTTCCTTATTATACTTATCTTGCTTGATATCGTTCCTATTACAGGTCTGAATAATTCTTACTTAACCATAACAAGTGTTGGTACACATCTTCCAATAGGATATCTTCCTTATGGTTGTATCCTCTCTTTGGACTACCATGTATTGTATACCAACTGTGATCTACTCATATATTATTTTAGGGACTTAATGGTGTGCTACATACTTGGGATTGGCTAACTAACTTCACTTAGGAAAGATAGGTAAGAAGGGTTGACTCAAGTGTGTCAGGATTATTCTCAAGTGAATATCCATCTCAAGTCATAAGAAGATTTGGTTTGGCTAAGAAAACTTCCTACAGACACTACCAATCCTATAGGTCTCCTTTAAAGGGTTTTAATCCTAGGTCAAAGCATTTGCTCTGATACCAACTGTGGTGACTGATGTCTACGGGTGCTTCTATTCTTGTAGACAGTGTTGGGCCTCCAAGAGCAGAGGTTTGTAGAACAGCAGCAAGTTTCCCTTAAGTGGATTACCCAAGGTTTGTCGAACTCAGGGAGGAAGAGGTCAAAGATATCCCTCTCATGCAACCCTGCAACCACAAAGCAAGAAGTCTCTTGTGTCCCCAACACACCAAATACACTTGTCGGTGTATAGGTGCACTAGTTCGGCGAAGAGATAGTGAAATACAAGTAATATGGATGTATATGAGTGGTAATAGCAATCTGAATAAAATATGGCAGCGAGTAAACATGCAACGAACGAGTAAATAAACGGTGTTTGCGGTATTGGAAACAAGGCCTAGGGATCATACTTTCACTAGTGGACACTCTCAACATTGATCGCATAATAAATACTTCTTCTCATATGTGCTACATACACTCTTTTGTTGGATGATGAACACATTGCGTAGGATTACACGAACCCTCAATGCCGGAGTTAACAAGCTCCACAATAATGTTCATATTTAAATAACCTTAGAGCATAATAGATCATTGCAAAATAAACCAAGAACTAACATAGTGCACGCACTGTCCACATTACACTATGAAGGAGGAATAGATCACATCAATACTATCATAATGATAATTAACTCCACAATCTACAAGAGATCGTGATCATAGCCTACGACAAGAACCACAAGGCGCACACACTAATCACCTTTACACCAAGTAGGAGGAATAGACTACTTTAATAACATCACATGAGTAGCACACAACTAGTAGCGATACAAAGCTCATCATATGGATCTCAATCATGTAAAGCAGCTCATGAGATCATTGTATTGGAGTTCGAGAGAGAGAGATTAACCACATAGCTACGGTAGAGCCCTCAGCCCCGAGGGAGAACTACTCCCTCCTCATCATGGGAACAGCGATGGCGGTGAAGATGGCGGTGGAGACGGCTTCCGGGGGCAATTCCCCGTCCCGGCGGGGTGCCGGAACGGAGACCTCGTCCCCGAATCTTGATTTCGCGATGGCGGCGGCTCTGGAAGGTTTTCCGTATCGTGGCTCTCGGTACTGGGGGTTTCGCGACGGAAGCTTTAAGTAGGCGGAAGGGTAGGTCAGGGGGCCACACGAGGGGCCCAGGGGGCAGGCCGGCGCGGCCAAGGCCTGGGCCGCGCCGCCCTATCCCCTGGCCACCTCGTGGCCCCACTTCGTTGACTCTTCGGTCTTCTGGAAGCTTCGTGCAAAAATAGGACCCTGGGCGAAAGTTTCGTCCAATTCGAGAATATTTCCTTACTAGGATTTCTGAAACCAAAAACAGCGAGAAAACGACAGCGGCTCTTCGGCATCTTGTTAATAGGTTAGTTCCAGAAAATGCATAAATATGACATATAATGTGCATAAAACATGTAGGTATCATCAATAAAGTAGCATGGAACATAAGAAATTATCGATACGTTGGAGACGTATCAAGCATCCCCAAGCTTAGTTCCTACTCGCCCTCGAGTAGGTAAACGATAACAATGATAATTTCTTAAGTGACATGCCATCATAACCTTGATCATAATATTGTAAAGCACATGAGATGAATGCAGAGATTCGAAGCAATGATGAAGATAATGAGTAAACAGATGAATCATATAACAAAGACTTTTCATGAATAATACTTTCAAGACAAGCATCAATAAGTCTTGCATAAGAGTTAACTCATAAGCAATAAATTCTTAGTAGAAAGCTTTGAAACAACACAAAGGAAGATATAAGTTTCAGCGGTTGCTTTCAACTTTAACATGTATATCTCATGGATAATTGTCAACACAAAGTAATATAACAAGTGCAATAGGTAAACATGTAAGAATCAATGCACACAATTTACACAAGTGTTTGCTTCTAAGATAGAAAGGATAGGTAAACTGACTCAACAATAAAGTAAAAGAATGGTCCTTCAAAGAGGAAAGCATCGATTGCTATATTTGTGCTAGAGCTTTGATTTTGAAAACATATAGAGAGCATAAAAGTAAAGTTTTGAGAGGTGTTTGTTGTTGTCAATGAATGGTAGTGGGCACTCTAACCCCCTTGCCAGGCAAACCTTCAAAGAGCGCCTCCCATTTTATTTTGTTTTTGGGTGGCACTCCTTCCAACCTTTCTTTCACAAACCATGGCTAACCGAATCCTCGGGTGCCTGCCAACAATCTCATACCATGAAGGAGTGCCTTTTTATTTTAGTTTTATTTAGATGACACTCCTCCCCACCTTTGCTTTCTCAAGCCATGGCTAACCGAATCCTTCGGGTGCCGTCCAACAATCACATACCATGGAGGAGTGTCTATTTTTGTTAATTAATTTGGGACTGGGAATCCCATTGCCAGCTCTTTTTGCAAAGTTATTGGATAAGCGGATGAAGCCACTAGTCCATTAGTGAAAGTTGCCCAACAAGATTGAAAGATAAACACCACATACTTCCTCATGAGCTATAAAACATTGACACAAATAAGAGGTAATAACTTTTGAACTTGTTTAAAGGTAGCACTCAAGCAATTTACTTTGGAATGGCGGAGAAATACCATGCAGTAGGTAGGTATGGTGGACACAAAATGGCATGAATATTGACTCAAGTATTTGGATGCATGAGAAGTATTCCCTCTCGATACAAGGCTTAGGCTAGCAAGGTTATTTGAAGCAAACTCAAGTATAAAATGGTGCAGCAAGACTCACATATAAACATATTGTAAGCATTATAAGACTTTACATCGTCTCCTTGTTGTTCAAACACCTCAACCGAGAAAATATCTAGACTTAGAGAGACCAATCATGCAAACCAAATTTTAACAAGCTCTATGTAATTATTCATTAATGGGTACAAGGTACATGATGCAAGAGCTTAAACAAGATCTATTTGAGCACAACAATTGCCAAGTATCACATTATTCAAGACATTATACCAATTACTACATGTAGCATTTCCCGTTTCCAACCATATAACAATTAACGAAGCGGTTTCAACCTTCGCCATGAAAATTAAAAGCTAAGAACACATGTGTTCATACGAAACAGCGGAGCGTGTCTCTCTCCCAAACAATCATTTATTCAAACAAAAACAAAAACAAAAACATACAGACGCTCCAAGTAAAGTACATAAGATGTGACAGAATAAAAATATAGTTTCAAGAGAAGGAACCTGATACTTTGTTGATGAAGAAGGGGATGCCTTGGGCATCCCCAAGCTTAGATGCTTGAGTCTTCTTGAAATATGCAGGGATGAACCACCGGGGCATCCCCAAGCTTAGACTTTTCATTCTTCTTGATCGTAGTATATCATCCTCCTCTCTTGACCCTTGAAAACTTCCTTCACACCAAACTTCAAGCAAACTCATTAGAGGGTTAGTGCATAATCAAAAATTCACATGTTCAGAGGTGACACAAACATTCTTTTCACTTCTGGACATTGCATAAAGCTACTGGACATTAATGGATCAAAGAAATGAATCCAACATAGCAAAAGAGGCAATGCGAAATAAAAGGCAGAATCTGTCAAAAACAGAACAGTCCGTAAAGACGAATTTAAAGCTGGCACCAGACTTGCTCAAATGGAAAAACTCAAAACTAATGAAAGTTGCGTACATATCTGAGGATCACGCTCGTAAATTGGCAGATTTTTTCGAATTTTCTACAGAGAACTGTGCCCAGATTCGTGACAGACAGCAATGCTGTTTCTGCGCAGCGATCCCAAATATAACATCAACTTTGACATAGAAACTTTACTTGGCACAAAAACATGATAAGGAGAGGTTGCTACAGTAGTAAACAACTTCCAAGACACAAATATAAAACAAAGTATTGTAGCAAAATAACACATGGGTTATCTCCCAAGAAGTTCTTTCTTTATAGCCATTAAGATGGGCTCAGCAATTTTGGTGATGCACCCGCAAGAAATAGTATTTGAAGCAAAAGAGAGCTTCAAGAGGCAATTCAAAACACATTTGAGCCTAACATGCTTCCTATGCAAAAGAATCTTATAGACAAATGAATTCATGAAGAGCAAAGTGGCAAGCATAAGAGGATAAAACACGAGTAACTTAAAGATTCTCAACATAAAGAGGGGAAACTTAATATTATTAAGATGCATATAACCATATTTCCCTCTCTCATAATAACTTTCAGTAGCATCATTGATGAAATCCACAATATACCCGTCACTTAAAACATTCTTATCATGGTTCATATGCATAGAAGTATCATTAATTTTGGCATAAGAAGAGTTATTCCCATTAATAGTAATTGGAGCAAGATTATTATCAAGAATTTGAACATGGTAAACAAGTTGCATATTAAAAGAATTGTTTTTGGCAAGCCCATCATAACTATGACAAGTTTCATAAGGATAATTGTAACATGTGTCATATACATCTCTATAGCAATTATCTAAACCAGAATATGTAATATCATTATTTTCACTAAAAGTACAAGTCTCAAATATAGGATCTTCAAGCACAACATCCCCAAGCTTAGGGCTTTCAATATCATCGTTTAAGGGGACATGAATAATGCTATCATCATTACTTTCATAATCAGTACCAAAGAGATTTTCAATATCAAAGGCAGCATGCTCATCCAAATCATGATCACTAATATGGGTAAAGGGTATAGGAAGATCATCGTACTCAGATTCATTATCATAATAATCATTAGGAGCAACATACTTACGGTTACCTAGCGTTATCTCATTCACGCGGGGATACGCCGTTACCTCTTTCTTTTTATTCTCCTTCTTCTTCTTCTTCTTCTTCGTTCCCTTCTTCTTCTTCTTCTCCTTCTCCTCGTTCCCTTCTTTAGGAGGAAGAGGCTTGAAGGGTGGCTTGTCCGCATAACCTGATTTTCTTTTAGAAACAATAGAAGAAACTTGGGAGGATCCCTCCTTTTCATTAATTAATTGAAAACACACAGCGGTCCTATCATATTTTGGCAAGGTGTCATCTTCTAAAATATTCTGTATGTAAGTATTTGTATGACAATTATTAATGCAGTAAGAAAGACAACCATGCAGGACATCGTCAATATCAAGATCGTTAATATTTAACAAAGAAATTTTTCTTGATAACTCTTCACACTTCAAAAATAAGGTAAGTTCATCATGCTGATTAGGAATAATTTCATCATCACAATACAAATTTGCAGCACTCATGGGGTTTGACTGATCATTGGAGGAACATTGAAAATTAAAATGACCAACTCTATGGCAAAGTTCACAAATAAAAGGATAGAGGGCACACACTTTTTCTCCAAGATCATCTAGAGCTCTAGACCACTTTCTAGTTTTTTCATTTCTGTGATGGATACAATATTCATCTTCTATTTGATTAATTCCACAAGGTCTATGTATTCCACAAAAATTAACATGCTTATAGGAAATAGCATTCTTAGGAGTTTGAGCATGCTTATTGCAATTATTAACAACAATGTCATTCTTCATGCAAGCCTCTTTAAAAGGTTCATGATACTTATCAAAATTCTTTTTAGGCAATTCTAAATGAGAAGCAAAGGCTTTATAAAGATTTGCAGCAACTTGAGAGTCAAGACCATAAGTAGCACTCATATTTCGAAATTTATCGAGTATGCATAAAAGTTTCAATGCATTCATAACCATAGTTTATACCGACTCTTTACCTTTGTCGTTCTCCCAATCTTCGGCGTTCTCCTTAATCCGATCAAGAAGTTCCCTTTTAAACTCTTCTTTATTGCTCGTGAATGATCCAGAACAAGTAGTATCCGGCAAGGTCTTATCTTGAAAAGAAAGTCTTGCATAGAAATTATCAATGATGATATTACCCGGAAGCTCATGATTGGGGCATTTGAGCATTAAAGTCTTCAATCTCTCCCATGCTTGGGCAATACTCTCTCCATCATGAGGCCAAAAATTATATATATGGTTTCGATCTTTGTGAATTTCACTTGGAGGATAGAACTTGGAATAAAATAGAGGCACAATATCCTTCCAATCAAGAGAGCGCCCGTCCTTCAATAGTTTATACCAATGCGCCGCTTCACCAGATAGCGATATAACAAATAATTTCTTTCTAACTTCATCCATTGAAATACCTGCACACTTGAATAACCCGCATAATTCATGCAAAAACAATAAATGATTCCTAGGATGGACAGTTCCATCCCCTTCATAGCGGTTATCCATAACACGTTCAATAATTTCCATAGGTATTTTATACGGAATACTTTCAGCAGGTGGATTTAAAGTATCAGAAGCATCATTAGAGTTATCGCATATGGGAGATAAAGCATTATCAGAACAAAATATTTCTTCCAAAGCGGAGGAGCTAAAAAGATTATTTTTATGTAAACTAGCTTCCCCAAGCTTAGACTTCTTCATAGCATTAGCAGTAATTGCATTCATACTAATAACATTGCTACTATCATGTAAATAAGGTTCCATAGGTTTTTTAATTTTTGTATCAAACCATCCATGTCTTAAATCAGGAAATAGAATAAGAAGATCTTTGTTGTCCATTATGCCTAACTAGTGTAAACAAGAAACAAAAAGATGTAATTGCAGAGTCTAAAGGAAATAGCTTCGAGCACACACACAATGGCGCCAGAAAAGTACAGTTACCTGGAACCGGAGTGTGAGTACCTTTTACCTTTCCTCCCCGGCAACGGCGCCAGAAAAGTGCTTGATGTCTACGGGTGCTTCTATTCTTGTAGACAGTGTTGGGCCTCCAAGAGCGAGAGGTTTGTAGAACAGCAGCAAGTTTCCCTTAAGTGGATTACCCAAGGTTTATCGAACTCAGGGAGGAAGAGGTCAAAGATATCCCTCTCATGCAACCCTGCAACCACAAAGCAAGAAGTCTCTTGTGTCCCCAACACACCAAATACACTTGTCAGGTGTATAGGTGCACTAGTTCGGCGAAGAGATAGTGAAATACAAGTAATATGGATGTATATGAGTGGTAATAGCAATCTGAATAAAATATGGCAGCGAGTAAACATGCAACGAACGAGTAAATAAACGGTGTTTGCGGTATTGGAAACAAGGCCTAGGGATCATACTTTCACTAGTGGACACTCTCAACATTGATCGCATAATAAATACTTCTTCTCATATGTGCTACATACACTCTTTTGTTGGATGATGAACACATTGCGTAGGATTACACGAACCCTCAATGCCGGAGTTAACAAGCTCCACAATAATGTTCATATTTAAATAACCTTAGAGCATAATAGATCATTGCAAAATAAACCAAGAACTAACATAGTGCACGCACTTGTCCACATTACACTATGAAGGAGGAATAGATCACATCAATACTATCATAATGATAATTAACTCCACAATCTACAAGAGATCGTGATCATAGCCTACGACAAGAACCACAAGGCGCACACACTAATCACCTTTACACCAAGTAGGAGGAATAGACTACTTTAATAACATCACATGAGTAGCACACAACTAGTAGCGATACAAAGCTCATCATATGGATCTCAATCATGTAAAGCAGCTCATGAGATCATTGTATTGGAGTTCGAGAGAGAGATTAACCACATAGCTACGGTAGAGCCCTCAGCCCCAGGGGAGAACTACTCCCTCCTCATCATGGGAACAGCGATGGCGGTGAAGATGGCGGTGGAGACGGCTTCCGGGGGCAATTCTCCGTCCCGGCGGGGTGCCGGAACAGAGACTTCTGTCCCCCGAATCTTGATTTCGCGATGGCGGCGGCTCTGGAAGGTTTTCCGTATCGTGGCTCTCGGTCCTAGGGGTTTCGCGACGGAAGCTTTAAGTAGGCGGAAGGGTAGGTCAGGGGGCCATACGAGGGGCCCAGGGGGCAGGCCGGCGCGGCCAAGGCCTGGGCCGCGCCGCCCTATCCCCTGGCCACCTCGTGGCCCCACTTTGTTGACTCTTCGGTCTTCTGGAAGCTTCGCGCAAAAATAGGACCCTGGGCGAAAGTTTCGTCCAATTCGAGAATATTTCCTTACTAGGATTTCGAAACCAAAAACAGCAGAAAACGACAAGCGGCTCTTCGGCATCTTGTTAATAGGTTAGTTCCAGAAAATGCATAAATATGACATATAATGTGCATAAAATATGTAGGTATCATCAATAAAGTAGCATGGAACATAAGAAATTATCGATACGTTGGAGACGTATCAGTGACCCAGCATACCACTGCATGGTGTAGTATGCAAGTCTGATATAACACCAATGAAACACCGTTCCACTAGTATTATATCGCTCAGAGTGGTACAACAGAAACATATGCGGGTCCAAGGCATGTCTATAGAATTACATACGAGTACTATTACGGAAGATCAGCACAACCTCCTACTTTACAATGAGGTAAATCTGCAAATAAACTCCAGAAGAACGACTCGTAGTCTAAGCCCATCACGAACTCTATTTGTAGAGTATTTAACTAGCTATAGAGGCTAAGAATAGATTCTAGCTAAATAGGAGCTAGGTTTAGGAAGCTAGTTCCTTTCTATTGCTAATCTAGGTTTTCTCCTTGTTGAATGTGATATCTGAAGTAGTTGTTGACTCCTCGGCCTTCGAGTTGCACTGTAGATCCTCCTACGGTGCCTCCATATCTAAGCAGGGGATTTAAGAGTGGGATGAGTACGAGCGTACTCAACAAGTTCATTATAGGAAAGAGGTGTTTAATGCACTAGCTACGGTATTAGACCAGAAAGTCAATACCAATGCAGATTTTCATAATCATTTGTTCAAAAGGTTGCTTTTATTCAGAAGAGCTATGTCCAGTCGGCCTTCACCGGTTGACTAGAACTTCATGGAGTTCCTTTCCGGCCGCGTTCGCGATTCCATATCCCGGAACAGGGAGTGACTGGTCACAGTTCGTTACACTCTGCAGAGGTGTGTTGCTTTACCCATAAGAGATCTTAACCTTGGTGCCAACCGGGCATATGTTCCCGTCCACACTTCCTTTGGTGTGAGGCCCGGTATAAGGTCCTAGCCGTTCATATTCCTCCGCTACCTCGCACACCCACCCTTTGTTGCATCCCCGACCACTGGGTCCTCGCCGGTCCCATTATTCCCATATTTCGGGGTGGACCCCGACCACGACGACGGTTTGGGATCGAACCAAACTCCTTCGCCGGTAGATGCAACCCCTCATAGACCGCAATACCGTGGGGACTTGAGGCTTCCCCAGCCACCAAATGATCTTCGGGCTACAAGTGTTCTACGAACAAAGCCGTGGGGACTTGAGGCTTCCCCAGCCACCAAATGCACCCTAGGATTCAAGTGTTCTCCGGTAAAGCGCGTCTGTTGATGTACGAGAGGTGGAAATACAATTGGCTACTCCGTCCCATTCCAGATCCTATGGTGAACACGGTTTATACGGCACAAGAATCATTGGACGACATTTGTTGCTTAATCCTAGATGGATATAAACCCTTGCAATGGAACCTCCACCATATCAACACAATCCATGGTTCCATTGCCCACCACATAGTCATATTCATAGTTATGAAAATAGTGGTTTTGCTTTTTATGCAATAGTGATAAACATAGTACTTTGCAAGTAATTTGGTAAAAATACTCAAATGACATGAGCAAGCGATGAACTTGCCTTTCTTGTCTGCAAGATTATGCAGACAAGGGTCTTTGATACGTAATAACTCCAAATTCTGAAATAGCATCATCGTCCGGTAAGGACGATGTTTAAAAGATTGGCAAGTATGCAATAATGCATAAGTATGAGATGCAATCGCTCTAAGCGTGACCTAACTCTGATGATTTAGGATTAGTGAGTTGTAGTGATTTGTTTAGGGTGTGTTGCACTTTTAGAGTGATTCCACAAACAAGGTTCTTATTAGGGTTTTGTTGTCTTAGAAGCATAAACAAGTGGTATAATGCATAATAATAATCATACACACTCAAGGAATAGTAGTTGTATAATAAGTTAAGAGCAGTTGTCAATTTTAAGTCCTATAATGCATGCTTGATGATTACTTATTATATAATTCAAAAGAATAACTTTTGAAGAACATGTTCTTTAATGAAGAACAAGTATGATGATTAGGTTTGTGGGGTTCTATGGTTATCTATGGTTCTAATTGGTTTCTGGAGTAAGTAGTAGATGGATCACAACCTAGTTGAATTCGTTAACACCAAGGGCTTGTAAGGTTAAGTTAAGCCTAGGCATCCTAAGCAGTTATCATACAAGTTTGCTATCAAGATTGGTTCATCTTATTGGTGATAGTTAGCTAGGTTTTATAGGTCCTTATAAGCGGGGTTGATGATAATTCTTTATCTACTTCAAAAGAATAACTTTTGAAGAACATACTTCTTAAATAATAAGAAGTATGTCAATTAGGGTTGAGGTGGTCTAGGTTTTACTGTTGAGTCTATTAAGTAAGGAATAATTGGCTCCTGAATAGGATGGTTGATAAGTACTAGTAGGGTTTAGTGGAATATGATTAGGTAATGCTCAAGATTTGGCATAGTTGCTCCTGAGGTTCATCACATTGGTGTGATGCTAAATAGGAATGAATAAGAATGATGGATTTGGTAATAGGATCTAGGGTTTACACTTGGTTGGCCCTACTTGATCAACAAGTTTTATTAAGATAAGAACATAGCATAGCAATTAACTAGTGATAGGATTCTTACATTTTATGTGGTCATGGCAAGTATCTAGTTGCTATTATGTTTCTATGTTTGAAAGGAAAGTATCATAATCACATGTTCTAACCTAGGGTTTAGGTTAGAAGCAATCTAGGTTTCACATGGAATGATAGGGTTGTAATATCATTCAATAAGGAATTAGGGTTTCCTAAGTACCATTTAGTTCTATGTTTAATAACTTCAATTTGAAGTTGAAGTTATTAGTAACTTAGAGGTAAAAATAGTATTGAATTTGTCATTTTATTATTTTTAAACAATTAATGATTAGGGTAATTATTAATCAGGGTTTAAATCTCTCTAATAATGATTTAACAAAATAACAAATAAGGAAAATTAGCTTTATTGTTTTCTTTATTTATTTACTGGTTTTTATTTAATTTGGAAACCTTTCTTAATTATTGAATTTTTAATTCAATTACTGATAAAAGAAAAGGCTTAATTAATAATGGTTAAACAATTAATTTTTTATTAAAAATAAAAATTTCCTATTATATTTTTATTGGATAGAGTTTTCTTTTCTAAGAATTTTAATATCTTATTTGTATTTTTCTGAATTAAATTGGATTTTATAAATTAATTTGAAATCTCTGGAGTTTATGGATTTGAATTAAAATGAAATCAAATACTAGGGCTACCCGGACAGGGCTACCCACAGCCACAGACATGTGGGCCAGTGGTCCACGTCGGTTTTGACCAAGTCAAAATCGAGGACGTGGCCAAGAGCACGGTGACCGGCGGGCAGACATCGCCAGCGACGTTGATTCCGGCCAAGTGCGGATGTGCGACTGGTCCCATTCGAACCAGCGCACCACGAGGAGTCTAAAGGTGGCGGCGCCGCCCCGGTTAGGTCACCGGAGCTTGACCGACGGCGGGGTACTGCGGCGGTGCTCGCCAGGGATCAAACGCGACGACTATCCAGACGCCTAACGAGCATGCCGAGCACATGAGGAGGAAGAAGAGCTCACCCTGAACACGCAGGGCTTGATGGCGACTTCAATGGTGGTCGGCATCGCCGGAATTGCTCGCTCCCGGCGTCGAGGAAGACGAGCTCGTCGGAGATGATTCCGAGCACGGTAGCTCGATTCCTCTTGCAGGTAGAGCAAGTCGAGGACGGCGGTTATAGTGGTGTGCTCAGCTCAGCTCGGGGAAGCTTCAATCGCCGGCGGTAATGGTGACCGGTGAGGTCCAGGGTTTCGGTGTGGAGGAAATTGGGACAGCGAGGAAGAAGAGGGCGACTAGGGTTCGTCCAGGGTTCTTATAGGGCGCCAGAAATGATCCTCGTCACACCGTCGAGCAAGGGGAGGCTGCCAGCGCGAGGGAGAAAGGGAGCACGGCGTCGCGGTGGCCTCCAGCACACGGGGAGGATGAGGACGACTTCGTCCCGAGATATTTAGACGAAGGGGTATGTGGGCTGCTCCTGGGTGGTGGTTTGGGCCGCACTAGTGGGCTCCTGTTGGGCTGCTACTTGGGCTGCAAGGACCAGGTGAGTCCAGGTGAGCTTCTCTCCATTTATTTCTGTTTTCTTTTTCTTTCTTATTTTCTGTTTTTGGAATTCTGTTTTTAATTCAATTTTGAATGCTTTTCTATTTTGCAGGTGTTTCAATTGTGTTAATTTACCGAATATCTAGTGCAATAAGTATTACACCACTCTCCCAATTTAAGAAAGTATTTTATGTTTGATTAAATTTCATATATGTGGGATTATTCAAAATAGCAATTAAACATGAGTTTGTATTCTTATCTTAATTTCTTTTTCTATATGAATCAGATCTATTTGGAATTGATAGAGTTGATAATTTCAAATCATAGTATTTCAGAGGTTGTTATTAAAATTTGATTTCTATTTGGGAATTGGATGACTTACATATGATTTTATGTGAGCACCAATTTATTAGGGTTTTATAATTTCCATTATAACCCCCTTGTAAGGTTAACACTATCATTATCTTAGAAATTATCTAAGGTAGGTATTGTTTCCATCATGGTTTGATTTTAATTGTGACCTAGGGTTTTAATTGTGATCCCCCAAGTGATACACAAACTAGAATTGGGGTATGGTATAGGGTTTTACTTGTGGTCATCAATTTAATTCACAAGTTTGTTGGAGATATGGGTATAGATTCTATATGTGTTTTCACACCATATAACATTGGCTAGGGTTGCTCTTCCTTACCACTCATAGGGTTATTCAATCAAAAATCCTTTTGATTGATATAGGGTTGAACTATGCAAGGTTTGGTATCCCCCACTATTGAGAGGATAAGCATCTCTAACTTTATTAAGGTTCTCACAAATCTTGGCTAGGCAAGGTCATGATATCCTTCATGTGTTTCACTACTTAAGATGTGGAGAATAATCTAGGGTTGCTCACTTAGTAGTCTCTCTATGATTTCATGTGATTGATGATATCTTCTTATTATACTAGGTTTAAATTATGGCTTATTCTCCTATTTTTCCAAAGCATGATCATGGCATTATCATGATCCACTTATTCTTATTAGCTTCTTACTTAAAGTTCTTAGGTTTTATGATCATAACCCAATGGTGATGATCATGCATGGTATGGGCTTCCCAAAGTATTACTAGATGTATTTGGCTAGGGTTATACCAATTACCTCTCTCACTTCACAAGGACTTGGACTATAATCTAAGGTTCTACTCAAGGAATGATGATATGATTATCTGAATATGTGGTTTGCCTAAGAATTCTACCTTGCTATCTTCTGAAGCTTGTTCTTCAGGAATTCTAATAAACCTGCTTCTTGTGGTATGCCTCCACCTCCTAGCTTATTCATCTTGGTCCTATCTAAATTATGGAGTGGCCCAACTCTTTGGTTTGCTTGTATCATGGTACAAGATGATGAAATGGATGAGGTAGAGGGTTCCTTTTATAGTCTTGGGCATGCTCTAGTATCATGACACATAGGTAGGTGACTCTTGTTTTCATTTGATGAGTAAGGTGCTTGGTTGTCATGCTCTCATCCATAGCAATCCTTTAAGCATGAGGTGGCATAGCTTAGGATTCAAGCTATGTAGATATTTTCATCCTATGCGGCATGGGTATTATCCTCTCATGTGATTTGTTTTTGGATAGCTAAGTGGCTTTTGTTACTAAATATCTTGTGAATGATTTTATGCTTGTGTGTGAGTCACTATATCATATGTGATTGTATTTATATTGTAATTGGGATCAAGATGTCAAAGGCATGGATCATACCTCAATTTTGAATGGTGATGTTTGATTTCACCAAGGCATGATCATATGAGTTTCAAAATACTCATAGTTAATTTTATTCAAATAGTTTGTACTATAATTCGTAATGTAAATGAATTTAGTTTTGTGATATTCCACATATTTAATAAGTTATGATTAAAATAACAGTGTATGGCTTTTATGCACTTAGGTCCTTGTGTTTTACCATATTTAGTAATTAGTTTTAGAGTGAATTAAATTATACCCCCAATGTAGTTGCTCAACTTTTAAGTATTAATATTTTAGAGTTTGTTTCTTATCTCTTTGATGAGTATAAACCTCTCCCATCTCTAGGGTTTATGGTGTACACAATATCTCAATAGGTATTAAGTCTAGAACTCCACTTGACTATCTTGATGGAGTTAATCTCTTCCTTACTTCATCAATTCTTGGATATGGTATTATTCCATGTGATATTAGGTTATCTCACCACTCCAAGGGAAATGGCTTACAACCTAATACTTTAGTTCAAAGGTTTTCCTTTGTTCAATAATAGGTAAAGCTAGGTTTAGAATAAATGGTCTCTCTCATTTGGGTAGGCTTGAATAATACTCTAGGGTTCCTCTTGAAGATAATGTTGTGATCATATGGATAATTAGATTCAAGATTTGCCTCAAGGTTTGCCATAGCTTCCCTAAATAAAATAGGACTCTCACCTCTTTAGGTTTGATGTAAAACTATTTGGACTAGAGAAGAATATATACTTCTAAGGTTAATCTCCTTGTCTTGTTTCCAAGATTGAAATAGAATGAATACCATGAGGTTCATGGTAGGATCAAGGATTAGTTTAAGACATGGAGAAGATAAGTGAAGAATGGTTTCTCCATTTATTGTGACTTGATTTCCAATTAAATGAATGTTCATTTGTTATGGCAAGGAGTATCATGTTGTGATCTTAATAAGATCAAGTAGTTGATCCTTGATTAATAAGTTCTTGTGTTGATTTTAATTCCATTTGATCTAACCCTTGAGATCAAATCATCTCTACCAAAACAAGGTTTTAACAGAGTCACATTGAGGTTTATAGCGCTTGACTTGATGAGCTAATTCAATTCCACCAAGGTCAAGTGAAACTTCGATTCATTGTGACTGTTTTACTTTAAAGCGCGAAAATTCCCCGGATTTTCTATGCATGAATGCAATGCACACATCTGTTTCCTCTATTTTGTAACCCCAATACCTGGGATATTACATTCTCTCTTCATGTTGTTCCACCAGAATAGCTCCTTTAGATCCATGTACATCTTTGTACTTCCCGGATGAATGGAGTATGGTGTTTGATGGGCTTCCCGGAGTATTACTTCCTTGATCTCAGCAATATCCGGAACACAAATCCTCTTCTGGAACCATAATGATCCCATCTCTCCTCGGTGAAATTCTGATGGTCTTCCTTCATCAATTCTCTTCATCTCCTCCACGATGAATGGATCATTTAATTGACCCATGATTATCTCATTCTTTAGATTAACATTCATTTCATCGGCTACTTGTAAAGTTGATAGTCCTTCATGAGCCTCCTTCTCCCAAAGTTGTATTTGGGCTTGGCTTATTTCCTTCTTCAACTCCGGTGAAATTTCTGGTTCTGTTCCTCCAGTACTCTTTCTACTCAAGGCATCTGCTACGACGTTAGCCTTTCCTGGAGTATAATTGATGGTCAAATCATAGTCCTTGATCAATTCAAGTCATCTTTTCTGCCTCATATTGAGTTCCTTTTGAGTGAAGAAGTACTTGAGAATCTTATGATCAGTATAGAGCTCACACTTGGCTCCATAGAGAAAATGTCTCCAAGTTTTGAGTGCAAAAACAACTGCTGCTAACTCTAAATCATGAGTTGGATAGTTTACTTCATGGGGTCTGAGTTGCCTCGATCCATATGATATTACTTTCCGATCTTGCATGAGTACACATCCCAATCCATGTTTGGATGCGTCGCAGTACACGGTGTAATCCTTGCCATCTTCCGGAACTGCTAACACCGGTGCTGTGGTGAGTTTCTCTTTCAGAGTCTGAAAACTCTTCTCACACTCATCAGACCACACAAATGGTGTGTTCTTCCTTAGCAGCTTGGTCATTGGCCCTGCTATCTTCGAGAATCCTTCTATGAATCTCCGGTAGTATCCTGCCATTCCCAAGAATCCTCGGATTTCCTTGACATTCTTGGGTGCTTCCCAGTCCAAAACTGATGCTACTTTACTTGGGTTGACTGCTATCCCATCCTTGCTAATGACATGACCAAGAAATTCTACTTGATCTAGCCAAAACTCACACTTACTGAACTTGGCGTACAGTTGGTGTTCCCTTAGTGTTTGCAACACTACCCTAAGATGTTCAGCATGTTCAGCTTTGTCCTTGGAATAGATCAAGATATCATCGATGAATACGATCACAAACTTGTCAAGACATGGCATGAAGATCTTATTCATGAGATTCATGAATATTGCTGGGGCATTGGTTAGTCCAAAAGGTACTACGAGATACTCATGATGTCCGTACCTCGAGACAAAGGCTGTTTTCGGAACGTCTTCCTTCTTGATCTTTATCTGGTGATAACCGGATCTTAGATCAATCTTGGAGAATACTCCCGCGCCTCTAACTTGATCAAAAAGATCTTGAATTCTTGGAAGTGAGTACTTGTTCTTGATTGTAACATTGTTCAGGTTCCTGTAGTCTCAGCACATGCGTCGACCTCCATCTCTTTTATCCACGAAAATCACGGGTGATTCCCATGGTGAGATACTCTCCAGTATGAATCCTTTCTGTTCCAGATCATCCAACTGTTCCTTGAGTTCTTTCAACTCCTTAGGCCCCATCTTGTATGGTGCTTTAGCAATCGAAGCTGTTCCTGGAATTAGGTCGATAGTAAATTCTATCTCCCTATCTGGTGGCATTCCAGGTAATTCCTTAGGAAATACATCTTGGAATTCGTTGACAACTGGAATGTCCTCGAGTTTCACCTCCTTCATACTATTCAAATTCAACTCAACTTCAATCTGAGTATGCTTATCTCCTTGGTATATGATTCTATCTCCACCTGGGCTTCTCAAAGACACTGTCTTATGGGTACAATCTATAAGTGCGCCATTTTCCTCTAACCAGTTCATACCAAAAATGACATCAATGTCCTTCATCGGTACAATGAACAGGTCTGCGTCAAACGCACACTTATTGATCATAATGACTTGTCCAGGTTTAGAGTGGGTTACTAATATCGTTCCCCCCGCAGAAAGTATGGTTATAGGTTTATCTAACTTAGTGCATCTAATCCCATGTTTGATGATGAATTGCTGGGAAATGAATGATGTAGTTGCACCAGTGTCAAAAAGTACTTTGCCAGGATGAGTGAGTATCTGAAGCGTACTTATCACTGCTTGATCGGAGTTCACCACCTCCTCCAAGCTGGTGCAGTTTACTTGCCGAAGGGTTTCTTGTTCTTCCAGTTCCCTCCGGTGTTTCCTCCTCGGCTTCCTCCTCCTCCTGACTGACCTCCTCCATTCTTTCTCTTGGGGCAATCCTTCAACATGTGCCCCTCCTGGCGACAACCAAAGCATATTATCCTTGGCTTCTTGCAATCCTTAGAAAAGTGTCCTGGAAGTCCACAGCTTCGACAAACTATCTGGTTGGCAGTCTGGAATGCTTGATTCCTCCTGCTATTATAGTAGTTGCTGTTGTTGTTGTTGTTGTTGTTGTTGTTGTTGTTGTTGTTGTTGTTGTTGTTGTTGTTGTTGTTGTTGTTGTTTTTGTTGTTGTTGCTGTTGTATCTAGGCTTGAAACTCAAGATGGTATTGGGCTTGTTGCTAACAAACCTCTTAGGCTCATATTTAGCCTTCTTCCTTTTCTCATCCTGCAGTTGCTTGAAGTCATCTTCAAGAGTGATGGCTGCATCCACCAACTCTTGGAATTCTGTCGCTCTCATCATCCGGAGATGTACCTTAAACTGGTACTTAACCCCCTCAAAAACCTCTTCTTCTTTTTGTCCTCAGTGTTGACTTCTTCAACAGCGTACCGGGACAGTTTTGAGAATTCCCTGACATAAGTCAGGATAGCATTGTCTTTCTGCTCGAGACTCTCAAATTCTCGACGCTTCAGTTCCACTATGCTTTCAGGGACATTGGATTCCCTGAACTTCCTCTTAAACTCTTCCCAGGTGAATACCTTACCAGCCGGATAAACGGCTACTATATTATCCCACCAAGATGCGGCGGGTCCACACAACAAATGTGTAGCATAACGGACCTTCTCCAGGTCATTGCAACCAACAGTATTAAGCTTTCGTTCGGTATCCATGAGCCAGTCTTCCGCGTCCATTGGCTCGGGCGCGTATGCAAAAGATATAGGTTTGGTGTTCTGGAAGTCCGACAAAGTGACTCCCTGATTCTCAGGTCTCTCAACTCTGTTCTGTTGCAGCAGCTCCTGGAAGAATTTATTCTGCTGCTCCAACGTTACACGTTGTCTCTCTTCCATCATCTGCATATACTGGACAAAGTTCTGCTGCGTCATGGGTGGTGGTGGTGGAAACTGATTCCTGGCTGCTTCATCAGCCTCAACCTTCTGTCTGGCCTCACGCTCGAGGCGCTGCTCTTCACTCTCCTCACTCGGCGCTACCGACATATCCCCCTAGTTCTGCAACACAAAGTGGTACTCATAATTACTCCATGCGCAAGTTTTCCGAGCTCAACTTTGTGCACAGAACTAGTCACGCAACGGAAATCAAGAAGCAAATGCAAATCATACAAAACATATACCCTGTATATACATACATAAGTGGTCTTATTACAATACTCAGTAGCGATGTGAGTATGCAAACTCACTTATTAAAGTATATGTACAAATTTATACAAATATTACATACTACAATACATGTGGTACAACTGTATTGTAGTCTCGCCTCCCATGGTGGTCTCTAGTCGTGCTTCACTCCCGGTACATCCCAGGCTTCCATCCGGTCGAACGTGAAGTCCTCCGACAGAATCTGGAACATAGGGTCTTCCCGTAGGCTTGTAGTCGGAATCGGATGATGTTCCGAGGGCAAAATCTGTGTTCATAAACTGGTCATTCAGTGCATCGTAGTCCACCCATCGGGTGTACTCCCCGGTGGCTCCGCCAAAGGTATCTCCACCTTCAGTATCAGACCCAATCAGCATCGGATACCCCTCAATATCTCCTCTATTATACTGATCGTTCTGAAACTGGGTCGTGGCATCATCATTCATCTCAGGATTATACCTAACCGAATCACTAGGGTTTCCAGTATCTGATCCCCAACGCCAACCTGTTGAGTTTTCTATAGGAGTCACGGAATGCTGATGGTTTCCGGATTCCTCACCACCTTCATATCCTCCATAGGAGTTACTAGGAAAATACCTAGGAGTAATGGGTGTGGTTTGCTGTTCTGGATGGTCAATGCTAATATAATCACCAGCTGAGTAAACTGGTGTATGAACCACTCCCTCCATGGGTTCCTTTCCTTTTGTCTCCTCCTTGGGCTCGGTGAACTCTTCTAGCATTATATCAATTGCTTCCGTCAAATGACGGTTCAACTGAAATAACAATGATAGTAAGTTACGGCTATTGTCCATGTATTTTGTCGCTTTAGCTAGTTTGCGTTTGGCGTATTTAAAATGGTTCATCATGGGATCATCCTCTTCCTCCATGTGAGGAATGTGGTTGAATTCGGAACCCCTAAGCTCTTTCGTCTTATGCTCCCGGATATCGGTTATGGCTCTCATAACGGCTATATGATAGGCTGTGTTGATAGTTCTGGCTTCTCCGGCGGGCATAACTACGCCCATTCCCAAAGATTCGGGAAATCGTAGCCCTACTCTACATTTTGCCAATACAGTACCATCATAGTACATGTATTTCTTTACTTGAATCTGGGGATCACACCCTGTTGGAGATATGCCCAAGAGGCAATAATAAAATGGTTATTATAATATATCTTTGTGTTTATGATAATGTTTGCATACCATGCTATAATTGTATTAACCGAAACATTGATACATGTGTGTTATGTAAACAACAAGGAGTCCCTAGTAAGCCTCTTGTATAACTAGCTTGTTGATTAATGGATGATCATGGTTTCGTGATCATGAACATTGGATGTTATTAATAACAAGGTTATGTCATTAGGTGAATGATATAATGGACACACACCCAAAAGAGCGTAGCATAAGATCAAGTCATTAAGTTCAATTTGCTATAAGCTTTCGATACATAGTTGCCTTAGTCCTTCGACCATGAGATCATGTAAATCACTTACACCGGAAGGGTACTTTGATTACATCAAACGCCATTGCGTAAATGGGTGGCAATAAAGGTGGGATTAAGTATTTGGAAAGTGTGAGTTGAGGCATATGGATCAATAGTGGGATTTGTCCATCCTGATGACGGATAGATATACTCTGGGCCCTCTCGGTGGAATGTCATCTGATTAGCTTGCAAGCATATGAATAGTTCATAAGAGATCACATACCACGGTACGAGTAAATAGTACTTGTCGGTAACGAGGTTGAACAAGATATGGAGATACCGATGATCAAACCTCGGACAAGTAAAATATCGCGTGACAAAGGGAATTGGCATCGTATGTAAATGGTTCAATCGATCACTAAGTCATCGTTGAATATGTGGGAGCCATTATGGATCTCCAGATCCCGCTATTGGTTATTGCTCGGAGAGGAGTCTCGACCATGTCTGCATAGTTCGCGAACCGTAGGGTGACGCGCTTAAGGTTCGATGTCGCATAAGTAGATATGGAATATGGTATGGAGACGAAGTTTGTTCGGAGTCTCGGATGGGATCCAGGACATCACGAGGAGGTCCGGAACGGTCCGGAGAATAAGATTCATATATGGGAAGTCATTTTCGTGGTTACCGAGAAAAGTTCGGGATTTTTCGGTATTGTACCGGAGGTTCTAGAAGGTTCCGGAGGGTACCATAGTGGGGCCCACCTATCCCGGACGACCAACATGGACTGGAGGGGTCGCATAGGCCCACATGGGCCATGCACACCATCCCCCCAAGGCCCATGTGGCTGTACCAAGTGGATAAGATCAAATCCCTTGAAAATAGGGGCTTAACTTGGGGGGGAAGTTCCCCCCCTTGTTTTGGCCGACCCAAAGGCTTGGAGGGGGGGCCAAGGCAGCCCCCCACGCCTATATAAGAGGGAGGGGGGGCTGGGGCGCAGCACACCATCCCCCCAAGCCCTAGCCGCCCCTCTCTCCCTCCTCCTTCTTCATGCGCAGGCTTGGCGAAGCCCTCGCAGAATTTCTCCTCCACCTCCACCACCACGCCGTCGTGCTGCTGGGATTCCGAGGGGATCTACCACACCTCCGCTGCCCGCTGGAACGGGGAGAGGAAGGGCTTCATCGACACCGTACGCGCGACCGAGTACGGAAGTGATGCCGGATTGCAGCACTGGGGATGATCGTCTACACCAACAACGAGATCTGATCTCGTAGGCTTTGGAAATCTTCAAGGGTTAGTATCTTATCAATCTCGTTGCTTCGATCTTGTAGATTAGATCTTGGGTGTTCCATAGATTAGATCTTGGATTTATTCGTCTTGCGGTAGGAAAATTTTTGTTTTCTATGCTACGAACCCCATCAGGTGGTATCAGAGCCATGTCTATGTATAGATCTCGTTGCACGAGTAGAACACAATGGTTTTGTGGGCGGTGATGCTTTTGTTGCTTTAGTTTGTGCACTTTGCTTCTTGCGGGATGGTGGGATGAAGCGGCCCGGGCTAACTTTACATGACCGCGTCTCATGAGACTTGCTCCACGCTTGACATGCAACTTGTATTGCATAAGTGGCTTTGCGGGTGTCTGTCTCTCCCACCATAGTGAAGATTGTAATTTGCACTTCTATTGTTAACACTAGTATCACCGTTGTGGTTCATGTTCGTAGGTAGATTGGATCTTACTCGAAAACCCTAAACCACGTAAAATATGCAAACCAAATTAGAGGCGTCTAACTTGTTTTTGCAGTGGTTTGGTGATGTGATATGGCCATGATGTGATGATGATTATATTTGATGTATGAGATGTTCATTATTGTATTTTGGCAACCGGCAGAGCCTAATGGTTGTCTTTAATTTTTGTTAAAGACCTGCGTGTCTATTCATCATGTAATAGCTTTATTTCAAGTAGTTGTCATAGTAGCTATAAGTGATGGACAACCATGAAGCGGCGCCACGGACCTTGGTGCAATGCTGGTGATGATGGAGATCATGATCATGTGCTTGGATATGGAGATCAAAAGCACAAGAAGAAAGGCCATATCATATCACATATTATGAATTGCATGTGATGTTAATCCTTTATGCATCTTATCTTGCTTAGATCGCGACGGTAGCATTATAAGATGATCCCTCACATTAATATCAAGATAATAAAGTGTTCTCCCCTCGTATGCACCGTTGCTACAGTTCGTCGTTTTGAAGCATCTCGTGATGATCGGATGTGATAGACTCTACGTTCACATACAACGGGTGTAAGCCATGTTTGCACACGCGGAATACTTGGGTTTGCTTGACGAGCCTAGCATGTACAAACATGGCCTCGGGACAACGGAAACCGAAAGGTTGAACACGAGTCATATGGATGATATGATCAACATGTTGATGTTCACCATTGAAGCTACATCATCTCACGTGATGATCGGTTTTGGTGTAGTGGATGTGGATCGTGTGCCACTTAACAACTATGAGGGATGTTGTATTAAGTGGGAGTTCATTAGTAATTAGATTAAAACATGAACTAATTATCATGAACATAGTCTCGAATAGTATTTTGAATTAAATTTGTAGAATTGGCATCCGTTATCTACCATGCGCTAGTCTTGTAATTGAGATAGAAATACTGTTAAGTCTGACAAGTAACTCTACGGACTGGTACCGTATTGTTAAAGAATCAAGAAATGATTATGTCCTATTGCAAACTTCTAGTAAACCTCTCATTAATGATTCAAAGAACAATGGTTTCAATTAGTACCTAGAATCATCTTGCCTCCGTGAAACTTGAAGTTCAAATCTGTTTGAAAAGTAAGGAGCTGGAAATTTTGTTTTCAGAAATAAGCAAGGTATGAGATATATATCTAAGACCTTATTGCAAGATGATAGAATATAATCTAGTGAGACTACATAAACTCATAAGTTTTATGGGAATGTACGAAGGTTGAAGACGCCAGGCGTCCCAATCCTCCAACTAGTTGGGCACTAACGATATTCGCATATCCATGAAGTAATCGTCCTTAGTATGCACCGTTGCTAAGACTCGTCGTTTCGAAGCATCACGTGATGATCGGGTGTGATAGATTCTACGTGTGCATACAACGGGTACAAGCCGATTTGCACATGCGAATACGAGGTTAAACTTTACGAGCCTAGCATGTACAGACATGGTCTCGGAAAGTTGTCATGATATGATGGATAAAATTATGAGTGAAATTGTTCATCATATTACATAGTTACTAATAGTGAAATCTGGAACACTTGTCATATGATGATCAACTTCAAAGTAAGAACCTCAAGGTTATTGGTATTTGACCAATGGACTTAGAAGTCATTAAAAGTGAAGTGTTTTCTGAGAATGAGGAAAACTAAAAGAGAAACTACAAAGATATTTTGGCGTAAAGAAAGAAAAGACTAGAAAGTCTAGCTCACGTGTATATAGATGATATACATGTTATGAATGTATTCCTTGTTTGGTCACAAAATGGAATTCTTGGGTATTAGTACCATATTGGTTGGTATGAGATGTCATACAAAACAACGCAATACAAGAATACATTGGCCTAAGTGACCGAAAAGGAATGTGATAGGAATGCACGTCTGGAACAAAAATAAAGTGTTATTATGTTCGTCATTGGCATTCTGTCTAGCCATTCAGATTTATAATAAAGAACTTTATAATTGTTATTCTTGTTCTGGTTAAATGAAAACAATGAGTTGTTCAAATTGTAACAGCATTCCATGTACGATGGATAAGTTATTATAAATCTTTATGGTGAAGCACACATACATAACACTGACGTTAAAATGCCATAAGGCAAATGATATGAATTCCACTCATTAGTGGAACCGCCATTTAGGTCATGTTAGAAAGGAACGCATGAAGGAACTCCATTTGAATGGATTTTTGGAGTCATATGATTTTTGAATCATTTGGCGCTTGCAAATCTCTTCTAAAGAGAATGACTTAAATACCGTTCATAGGCCAAGAGTTGAACGGGCAACTAACTTAGTGGAAACATACATAGTGATGTATATGGTTCACTGGGCATAGTTGTGTGCGGGAGATTCTTCTACTTCATGAAAACTTCTAACAATGAATTGAGTATATATATGTGGATATATTCGATAAGGAAGAAGTTTGAAACATTTGAATGTATTCAAATAAATTTCAGCATGAAGTGGAAATCATCGTAATAGAAAAGTCAAATATCTGTGATTGGATCATGGTGGAAATATTTGAATTACGAATTTTAGCGAACATCTAAGAGAGTTATGAAATTGTTCAACAACCTCACGTTTCTTGGAGTATCATAATGATGACGGAGTATCCAAGAGACGTATCGAAACCTTGTTGGATTAATGATGAGATAATATAAAATGATGCCATTATATTTTTTGTGGATTATGCTTTAGAGACTATCGCTTTTACACTGAATAGAGCATCATCATGATCCATTGAAATGACACCATACGAGTTATGGCATGGGTATAAACCCTAAATAGTCTTTTCATAAATTTTGGTATGCATAGCATATGTAAATGAGTTTACAACCAAAATCAGATAAATGTCTTTGTTGATTATCCCATGAAATTGATTGGGAATTCTTTCCACTATAAAGTCAAAGACAAAAATGTTTGTCGATGTTTCTTACTTATTTCAAAGAAATTGTTTCTAGCGAAGTATTTGAGTGGGAGGACAATGGAACTTGATAAGGTTTATGAACCTGAGCATGATGATCAGAGTAGCGCAACATTGGAAATGGTTCCGAAGCAGCTACGAAGATCATGGCTCCCATGTCTACAAAGTGTTATAGTCATGGAGATCAATGTACTTATTGAATCTTGTAGATGTGGTTTATTTTGTGATCAAATAAATGATTTGTGGACAAAGGATTGTTTTTGAACAATGATAAACCAACTACATACAAAGAAGTTATGATGGGCCCTGACTCCGTTAAAATGGCTATTCGCCATGATATCCAAGATAGGTGAATACTTTTTGAAAGTAAATGGATCTATAAAATAGATGAACTTGAATGGAATATCCTTAAATAAGCTTGACTTATCGAAAAGTTGTTTACGACAAAGTTCAAAGAGTTGACTACGATAAGATTAGATCTTCCGTGGCAATGCTTATAGTCTATGTGGATTATTCTAGTAATCGCTACATATTTCTTTTATGAGATATGATAGTAGGATGGCAGAAATACATTCCTTACCGTAAGTGTGTATGAAGGATGTATACTAGATACAACCAAGAGTTTTGCTGGTCCGTGGAATACTAGATAAGTATACAAACTTCAATTGGATGAAGTGAGTATCGCGGAGTTGGAATCTTCACCGGATGAAATAATCAAAGAGTTTTGATTTCATCAGAAACGATGAAGATGCTTGCATTTGCAAGAAATTAAGTGGGAGCGCTGAGACATATTTATAATACTTTATGTAGATGACATATCGTTGATTAAAAAATAATGTAATCATGTACTTGATGTGATTAAAAGGTTTCATTGAGAATTAATTTCAAGTGAAAGGATATGGATCGAAACATATTTAGTGTCAAGATCTATGAAGATAGATTGAAACACATAATAAGTTTAAGTCAAAGTACATAGAGTGAATATTGAAGTAGTTCAATATAAAAATATTAAGAAGGTGTTCTTTTCATGTGAAGGTTTAACAAGACTTGAATGTATTTGACATTCAATGAGTAAAAACACATGAGTGACTTTAGATCACGAATAATATGTACAAAATCAGATGTCCTGTGCTCTAAAGTGTTACGAGCATATACCAGGATGATTCATGTAATGGTCATTGGACAACAAGTAAGAATATCCCTGAGTACTTTAGAAGAACCAAGGATATATATAGTTTTATATGGGTAATGACAAAAACAAATCGATGTAAAGTGTTGCACCGATATTAGTTTGGTCACATATAAAAGTAAAATTTCAATCTCAATTAGGCTAAGTGTCATTTAAAAGGTAGCACAATGAGCTAGAATATGTCTATGCTAGATTTAGATGAGTTCTAAATATTGTGACGGATTCTACAAACGAAGGCAGAGTATGTCATTGTTTTGACAATGACTGAGGATGTTAAGTCGAAGAGTTCTTGGAGAACTTGGTGTAGTTTCGACAGTGTCAGAATTTTGAAGCTATATTGTGTGTGACAATATTAGTGACTTATTTCAAACCGCGGAATTAAGGTTCCACCAGAGGACTAAGCATATACAATTAATGCCGACTCATTTGGAAAATGAGTGACGCGTTGAGACGCAAATGAATTGCAAAATACATACGTTTCCGAGCATGTCGATCCGTTGACTAAAACCTCTCCCGTGAGCAAAACATGATAAGCACCGGAAGGCCAAGGTGTTATATCTTTACATATGTAAACTAGATTATTGACTCTAGTGCAAGTGGGAGACTCGTTGGAGATATGCCCAAGAGGCAATAATAAAATGGTTATTATAATATATCTTTGTGTTTATGATAATGTTTGCATACCATGCTATAATTGTATTAACCGAAACATTGATACATGTGTGTTATGTAAACAACAAGGAGTCCCTAGTAAGCCCCTTGTATAACTAGCTTGTTGATTAATGGATGATCATGGTTTCGTGATCATGAACATTGGATGTTATTAATAACAAGGTTATGTCATTAGGTGAATGATATAATGGACACACACCCAAAAGAGCGTAGCATAAGATCAAGTCATTAAGTTCAATTTGCTATAAGCTTTCGATACATAGTTGCCTTAGTCCTTCGACCATGAGATCATGTAAATCACTTACACCGGAAGGGTACTTTGATTACATCAAACGCCATTGCGTAAATGGGTGGCAATAAAGGTGGGATTAAGTATTTGGAAAGTGTGAGTTGAGGCATATGGATCAATAGTGGGATTTGTCCATCCTGATGACGGATAGATAGACTCTGGGCCCTCTCGGTGGAATGTCATCTCGATTAGCTTGCAAGCATATGAATAGTTCATAAGAGATCACATACCACGGTACAAGTAAATAGTACTTGTCGGTAACGAGGTTGAACAAGATATGGAGATACCGATGATCAAACCTCTGGACAAGTAAAATATCGCGTGACAAAGGGAATTGGCATCGTATGTAAATGGTTCAATCGATCACTAAGTCATCGTTGAATATGTGGGAGCCATTATGGATCTCCGGATCCCGCTATTGGTTATTGCTCGGAGAGGAGTCTCGACCATGTCTGCATAGTTCGCGAACCGTAGGGTGACGCGCTTAAGGTTCGATGTCGCATAAGTAGATATGGAATATGGTATGGAGACGAAGTTTGTTCGGAGTCTCGGATGGGATCCAGGACATCACGAGGAGGTCCGGAATGGTCCGGAGAATAAGATTCATATATGGGAAGTCATTTTCAGGGTTACCGGAAAAGTTCAGGATTTTTCGGTATTGTACCGGAGGTTCTAGAAGGTTCCGGAGGGTACCATAGTGGAGCCCACCTATCCCGGACGACCAACATGGACTAGAGGGGTCGCATAGGCCCACATGGGCCATGCACACCAGCCCCCCAAGGCCCATGTGGCTGTACCAAGTGGATAAGATCAAATCCCTTGAAAATAGGGGCTTAACTTGGGGGGGAAGTTCCCCCCCTTGTTTTGGCCGACCCAAAGGCTTGGAGGGGGGCCAAGGAAGCCCCCCCCACGCCTATATAAGAGGGAGGGGAGGTCTGGGGCGCAGTACACCATCCCCCCAAGCCCTAGCCGCCCCTCTCTCCCTCCTCCTTCTTCATGCGCAGTGCTTGGCGAAGCCTCCGCAGAATTTCTCCTCCACCTCCACCACCACGCCGTCGTGCTGCTGGGATTCCGAGGGGATCTACCACACCTCCGCTGCCCGCTGGAACGGGGAGAGGAAGGGCTTCATCGACACCGTACGCGCGACCGAGTACGGAAGTGATGCCGGATTGCAGCACTGGGGATGATCGTCTACACCAACAACGAGATCTGATCTCGTAGGCTTTGGAAATCTTCAAGGGTTAGTATCTTATCAATCTCGTTGCTTCGATCTTGTAGATTAGATCTTGGGTGTTCCATAGATTAGATCTTGGATTTATTCGTCTTGCGGTAGGAAATTTTTTGTTTTCTATGCTACGAACCCCATCACACCCAAATTCAAGTAACATGGCACGAAGGATGTCTGCGAGTCCTCCTTGATATTCACTCAGTGTGGAATCCATCACTTTCACGTTTCGTCCCGTACGTGAACTTGCCATTGTTGGCTGTAGAAATAGAAAGAATATAAGATTAGTAATAATGCATCATAATAGAGGTAATAAAGAATTATCGCACTAAAAGATATGATTGTTGTATTCTCAATTGAATATACACCATATTTTTAGAGAATTCTTTACTAGTCCTATTTGACTCCTAACGTTTTCGTCCCATTTACTAGGTTCCAACCTAAGGTCAAAGCTTTTGCTCGATACCAACTCGTGGTGACCCCGCATACCACTCGCATGTTGTAGTATGCCGGTCGTTGATATAACATTCGCGAAGTACCAATCCGCAAATATTACATCCCTCAGAGTAGTACAACAGAACATAGCAGGTCCATAACTCATTCATACATTATTACAAACCATAGGTACATATTATCCTGGAGCTCCTCTTGGGTCCTGAGAGGTTTACTCCTGGGTTCGAGGCGAACCCAACTTAGCTTACAATATAGATGTCTCATGAGACTAAACATTTATTCTCTCGAGCAGCTAAGTGATAAGAGTTCGTGCTGCTCGGCTACTACTACTACTCGATACTCCTAGGATTGGTCTCCTCCTGAAGCCTCCCCGGTTTCGTAGACTATGAGGTAGTATACGCCTTCAATACCTCCAGAGAGGTCTGGTTCTTCATAGCCGATGATGTCGGCTCCTTCAGGGTTGTCGTTGTCCTCCTCTAGATGGTTCAGACAGTCTAAGCAGGGGATTTAAGAGTGGTATGAGTACGAGCGTACTCAACAAGTTCACATTAGGAAAGAGGTGTTTAATGCACTAACTACGGTACCAGACCAGAAAGTCTGATACCATGCAGGTTTTGATAACCATTTCTTCAAAAGGTTGTTTTTATTCAGAAGAACTATGTCCGTCGACCTTCACCGGTTGACTAGAACTTCATGGAGTTCCTTTCCGCAGCGTTCGTCAGCTCCAAATCCCGGAACAGGAGTGACTGGTCACAGTTTGTTACACTCTGCAGAGGTGTGTTTCTTTACCCATAAGAGATCTTAACCTTGGTGCCAACCGGGCAGCTTTCCCGTCCACACTTCCTTTGGTGTGAGGCCCGGTATAAGGTCCTAGTCAATCATGTTCCTCCGCTACCTCGCACACCCACCCGTTGTTGCATACCCCGACCCTGGGTCCTCGTCGGTCCCATTAATCCCACTCAGGGGTGGACCCTGACCACGACGACAGCTTGGGACTCGTTAACCAAACTCCTTCGCCGGTAGCTGCAACCCATCATAGACCGCAATACCGTGGGGAACTTAAGGCTTCCCCAGCCTACCGCTTGTTCTTCGGGCGACAAGTGTCTACGGACTATGCCGTGGTCTTAAGGCTTCCCCAGCCTACCGCTTGCCCCTGACAGATACAAGTGTCTACGGTAAAGCGCGTCCGTTGATGTACGAGAGGTGGAAACACTTTTGACTACTCCGTCCCACTCCAGATCTTATGGTGACACGGGTTATACGGCACAAGAATCACTGGACGACATTTGTTGTTTAATCCTAGATGGATATAAACCCTTGCAATGGAACCTCCACCATATCAACACAATCCATGGTTCCATTGCCCACCACTTAGTCATATTCATAGTTATGAAAATAGTGGTTTTGCTTTTGATGCAATAGTGATAAATATAGTACTTTGCAAGTAATTTGGTAAAAATACTCAAATGACATGAGCAAGCAATGAACTTGCCTGAACACTGCAAAGTGTTGCAGTTGGATGGTGTGGACTGACCCTTGTCCTCTGCTGCTGAAAAATAGCATCATTATCAGATAAGGGCAATGGTTAAAGAAGCAATTATGCATGATTCAGCTTTTAGGGTTGTTCCCCCCTTTTTCCGGTGTTATTATTTTCTGTGGAAGGTTAATACTAAGAACAATTTAGGGATACTCTGTTTAGGATGAAATACAACCTTGAAATGTTGTCAAGGTGTTTTTATAGTCCAAAGGCATTAATGGACTTATTTTCGTTATTGAAAATAATATGTGTGATTTAAATGATTATTTAAATCATCAAATTAAGACTTATTCTTAATTGTCTTCAAAAATCTCTTTTGTTATTTTATTTAGGTAGAGAATTTTATGCTGATCAATTTTCATATTTTTAATTATTTTTTTAGAGCTATTAAATATTTATTGTGCTTTTCCAAAGTTTATGCATTTTAATTGAATTGTGAAATGGCAGAAATGCCCCTGGGCCCCACCGTCAGGGTGGCCCAACGGGTTAGGTCGCACCCGAGCCACCCTTTGGGCTCGGTCGGCCCATTCGTCCGCTCCTCTCTCCTCACGCGGAAACCCTAACCCCTCGCGTCTCTCTGGCGATCCCCGCGTCGCCGCCCCCTTCGCCGGATTATCCCGGCCAACTCCGGCCATCTCCGGCGATAAGATGTGGCGGATCTGGTCCGCCCCACGACGGCGCACCAGATCCTCCGGCTCGATCTGCTCTTCGCCACCCTCTCCGTCTGCCCCCATCCTGTTCGCCTGCCCGGTGATGCGTCGCTCACCGGCGCTTCTGGCGCCGTGACGCCGCCGTGGGCGTTGACGAGGTGGTGATGGAGCGCACGCGCTCGGCGACGCCAGGCCAGGCGCGGCTTGGCGCTACCGTGGTTGGCCCGTGCCGCCGTGCCGCCATGGCACGCCGGTGCTCTGCTCCAGGTACTCGCCTCCATTATCCCCTCCTTCTTCCTTCTCTACCATGCTCTGCCACTAGGGCTTGCTGTGCATGCGTGTGGCTACTGTTGTGCCTTTGGCTAGCTGCTGCTGTTGCTCTACTGCCATGGTTATAACTGTGCTGCGGCTGTTCTTGCTACTGGCCCTACTGGCTTTAGCCAGTGTTACCCTGGCAATGCCAGTGCTTGCTGTTCTCACCATTTCCTGATCTGTGCCTCTATTCTAGTTGCTATGCTGGCTGGAATTCAAGTGTGATTATGTGTGATACTCTGGCATGATTACTGTGTGCAATTTCTTGCAAGTTTGCAAGTGCCAGAGCTATTGGGACTTATTCTGGTGCTCAGATTTATGGTTGTGCTCAATTGAGCATGACTGTGGCTTTATAATGTTTATTAATAATAAATTGCTGTGTGCTTTGCTTGTGCATCTTAATCCAGTGGCTCATCTTGCCTTTGATGTGCTCTGGATACATTCATGGATTAATATTTAATTATCTGTGAAGCATCTATTTATTATTTGTGGCTGTTTAATTCATCAAGCTCCTGTGTGATGCCAGTGATTAATTCTAGCATGCTTGGTATGCTTTAGCAGGCTCTGGTGATCAATTGATCACCACTGGCTTGTTGATTGTATGCTTGCTAGCTGCCTGTGCTTATCTGGTGCTCCCTCTGAGGTCTGTGTGACACTTGTGCTTGTGCTGATGTGTGTTGATGCTTGCTCAAGCATCACCTGATGCTTGCAGTGATCCTCTGGATCATTTGCAAAGCTCTGGTGTATTGATTTCTTGTATATTCATTTATCTGTGTTATTTTTCTTGGCTAAGTGGATAAATGATGTGAACTGCTGAGCAGTAATGATCATATAATTTGATTAAATGAAGCTAGAGGGATGCCAACACCTGTTGGGTACCCTAGCTCTTACTGAACCCCCATTGGGTGATGATGTGCTGGCTGGAAGTGTTGGCTGTGGGTTGAGGTGGCCTTGACAGCCACTTAGTGCTGTCATGGTAGCTCCCCCTTTCTCTGTGACTTGCTGTGGTGGATTGTTGCTTACTGGCCTGACCATATTTGGTTGCCAGATGCTTTTGGTGTTGACAAACCTGGATAGACACATGATAGTCTATCAAGTCTGATGGTGTAGTGGCCATAGGTGCTAAATAAATATGGTAGCTAGATAGGATCAACCTTTGTTGGATTTCTTTGTTTATGTCACTGGTTTGACATAGCCAATGTTCCCAGGTTGCTTTCCTATTGGTTATCCTCTTGCTCCCTTGCACCAACTTGGCTGGTAGCCAGATGATGACTCACACATAGGGTATCTACCCACTTTGCTTCTGTGACTTGTGCATATGATGGATTTGGTCTGAGCAAAACTTTGCTTGCTCATGATGTGTGGTATACCTCACTCCAGCTCCTAGAAAGGGTTGTTGGTGTAGAGGATGGCTTCTGGTTGTATGCTTGGCTTGCCCTGCTCCTCCTGGTGGCCTGTGATTCTTGGTATGGTTCAGTGGTGAGATTGGACAGGTTGAACAGCACTGGCTGTTCTTCTTGTTATAGCTGTTCTTGGTGTTCTTGGTGACTTACCCTGTTGCTTGTCGATGGATGAAGCAAATGGCTAGGGTTTTGGCTGTGAAAAGCTTATGTATGGCTGGCCCTTGCTTCTCTGGTCGACAGCTCCACCTTTCCCTTTGGTGACTCACTGTGTGTGTGTGTGCTGCATGCACACAGCCTTGTGAGCTACTAGGCTGTGTGTGTGTACCAGTACTTTGTATCTGGCTGGGTCCTTGGCTGTGAGTTGATCAGCTCGGCAGAGCTGATCCACATCTGCTCCATTTTCCTTATTCTACTAACCTGCCAAGTTGATTAACCACTTGGCATAATCTCTGTTTGCTGTGTTTGTGTGCAGAGACAATGTGATGATCAAGATGATCATGAAGATCATCCAATCCAAGATCAAGTGAAGATGATCTTGTAGTTTAGAATATATTTTATTTACTTGTAATTTTATTTTTCTTTTCTTTTTCTATTAAAGCAATTCTTGTAATGTGTTGTAATATTCATTTATTTTAATTCTGAATATTGTAATTGACAATGTATCATGTGTGGTTATTAATAAAGCTCAAGTTTTCCTTAATGAGCTTTACATGATTGTTGTATTATTTATAATCTTGGTTAATGATCATTGTTTATTAAATTATCTCTAGTTTGAATTATGTGATATTCATTTGATGTTTATATTTGAAATTCAAGTCCAAATTTGGTTTGAATTCAATCATACATCTTAACTTAGAATTCAATCATGCAACTTAAGTTGGTGATGCAAACTCTCCCCTCTCTTCTCAAAACCTTAAACTATTTAGGTGAGATGCAAGTTTGTCGCACTCTCGAAACCCTAACCCTGTAAGGTGTCGAGAGAGAAACTTGTCCCCCTACGATGCAATTTTTGTTTAAAAGCGCGAAATTTCCCAAGAATTTGCAATGCAATGCACATCCCTTTCTAAAATCTACCCCTCGATCGTCTCTAAACCTGGGACATTACACTAGGGATGAAAAACATTTGATGGCCCCCTTTTGTAACTATCATGAGGTGGTATATACTAACTCCTTAGGTGATGGTGAACTTGCGGTGTTAGGATGACACCCACTTTTTTTGTGGTGGTAGGATGACACCATGGTAGTGTTGGATGAACTTGTGATCCACTTTTGGAATGATCATGCATGCCCCTGTTAGTTTATCATTTGTTGTCAACACTTGTGTTGTTCTATTGCTCTTTCTGAATTGCTTCATGGTTGTGATCGATTACTTATTCTTCTTATGCCGTGCTAGTGGTATCTGGTGTTCCGCGGACGGGTTCGAGGAATCTACAGATCATGGAGGGTGTGTCAAGACCAGGTTAGTGGCTACTCCAACAACAGCTACCGAGGGTATGAAACATTGGAGGAGGCACATCAAGAGTACCTCACCTTCCTGGAAGAGGGGCTCCTGGAAGATCAGGCCATCGATTAGGCGGTGCCATTAGCACAGCTGCCGCCGGAGGAAGTACATGCTCTACAAGGAGCACCGATGGAGGTACATCCAAGTCAGGTCAAAGATTACATCATAGCGTTCCTCATTGTGGTGATCGTGAGGATCTTGTTCTTCTGAGTGGTATCTGATCGTATGTAACATGCTATGGCATGGTAATCTCACCATATTTGAACTGTGGTAAGGATATGGCACTGTGATTTGAGCAACCAAACAACCGATTCATGTTTTCCTGCGTGCAAGTTGGGCTGAAAACGGACAACCAAATAATGGGGCCTGGCTTCCTTCTCCGGCGCGCAGAAGGCTGCATAGGCTACCAAACGACCCGCGTTCCATGGCCCATGGCCCGTTCGCACGCGCGGGGAGGCCCATCTCGCTGCTCTAGTGGTGCAAGAATCGCATGCAGGCTACCAAACGCGCCCATACACGCCCCTTGCGGTTGTGGTTGCAGGTGTATACGATCGGCGCCGCGAACCTTTTTCCCCGTTGCTCGTGCGGTTGCAGCTCCTCCACACGTCGTCGCTCGTGCAGCTCATCCCGATGCCACCGTTGCTCCAGCTCCTCCACCCTCTGCACCTAGAGACGCCCAATGTTTGTCGCTCGAGCGCGACAAAACATCGCCGACAAACGCCTCTATGGCGGCCGCTTGCGCCACCGCCTCCCACTCCTTGTTGTCCGCCAGCTCCGGGTCAATGTCGAACTCCACCAGTGGTGGTGGTGGAGATGGAGGTGGAGGTAGAGACGATGGTGGAGGCAACTGTTCGCCGCCGGTGCGGCTCAACAATGCGTAGGTGGTATGCAGTCGACGAGGAATGTTTTGTGGTGGAGAAAGGGATGCCGGCGCTTGTGGTGACGTCCATTGAGCGGAGGCGGCCTTTTATAGGAGAGGCGACACAAGAAGAGGTGGGAAGAAAGCACGGGAAGAGGTGCAAACGATGGCGACGCGTCGGGGAGGTGCAACAGTGACAAGACGTCTCGCCCGCCCCTCCGTCTTCATTAATGCGAAGCTGCATCGCTTCGTTCGTGTCTTAATGACGCATCGGGACCGCCACTCCTCGCCTCGCTTTTCACTATGTCCGGCGCGCCCGTAACGTCCCATGTGGAGCGGGGATGGCCTCGGGGCACGGACACCGTATTGGGCCGCATCGGGTGAAAAGGCCCTTGGGGACGCGGGACTAGGGCCGGTTATATGTCCGACACGTCTTAAAAATCTTTGGGGACCGCTTTGAGGACGCGACTGGAGATGGTCTTAGGGGTCCAGAGCTGCGGCGAAAGAGTCAACAAGGCTGGAGCGAGGAGGCAACCAAAGCTCTGGTAATTAGGGTTGGGGTGTGGGGTTGGGGGCATCGGTGACTTACGGTTAGGGTTTGTCTTGTCGGTGGCAAAGAAGAAGGTGGGTTGTAGCCCATGACGCCCTTTTGCGTGCAGGGCCGGCCCTAAGCCTGTGCATCCGGTGCGGCCGCACAGCCCCCCCCCCCCCCCCGGCTGCTAGAGGCCCCATCCAGATCCAGTTACGTAGATACATTGCCATTAGTTGGGACTTACCCTAGTACTCTGTATATTCTTTTAACCGAATCAGCCCAATCTCAGGCAGGCAACGCACGCAGCTATCGCTACCGGAATAAAAAAGAGAGAAGTCCACTTTACCCCCTCAAACTTGTCTCAAGGTTCAGTTTGCAACCCTGAAGTTTACTTTGGTTCAAGTTTCAACCCCGAACTTTAGAAACCGGTCAGAATACACCCCTTTCTCTGTTTTTGCAACCTTTGCGTTTTTTTTCAAAATATAACCGTATATGTATATATGTACCTCCTCGTACATGCATGCTAGGGCTGGTATACCAAAATCAACGAATGCATATTTGTATGTTCTCAGTCTACAAGAGTATAATCTTTTCTCGTACCGCACATGTAAGATCTCAATACATGTACGAGTATGTCTAGTTAAAATACCGGAGAAACCTGGCTGATGTGTCTATAAACTTGGCTTAAACCAATTAAACGGTGAAAAGGGGTGTATTCCTAACTGTTCTTAAAGTTTAGGGGTGAAACTTGAACCAAGTAAGAGTTGAAGGTTGTAAACTGAACTTTAGAACAAATTTAGGGGGGTAAATTAGACTTCTCTCAATAAAAAAGACAGAGAGTTGCGTCTCGATTCTAGTCAATCGTCGCACTAAGAGCATCTCCAGTCGCGTCCCCCAAACCGCGCCGGATCGAGCGTTCGGGGGACGTGTTTTGTTCGTGCCGCGATTGGGGGACGTCGCTCCCCAGGCGCGTCCCCCAAACGCCGCCCCCAATCAGTAATTCAAATAGATGCACTCAAAAGAGATCATTCCCGCCGATTCATCGCGATCAGAGTAGCGGCGATCCAAGTACTGGGCGCGCGATCATATTACAGACCGGTGGTTCATGCACATTAGAAGAAGGGGTTGGGCGACGGCGTCGTATCCTGAGTCGACGCAGGCCCGTCGAGCACGATGATCTCGTCGCGATCTGCCTGTTGCTGTGCATGGTGCGTCTGCTCCGTCGCCGACGCAGAGGGTTGCAAAAGTACCGTTGACTTCTTCTTCTTCTTCTTCTTCGTCCTCACGCCGTCCGCGTCTACCTCCACGAGATCATCGTCACCGGCACCCTCGTCATCCTCTTCCTCGCCGCCCTCTTCGTCCTCCTCGTCTTCCTTGTCGTCGTCCTCCACCCCGTCCTCTTCCTCGTCCTCCTCCTCCTCAACCCCGTCGTCCTCCTCAGCACCGGCGCCGTCGTATTTGAGCGGACCCCTGCGGCCGGTGAAAGGGTCGCCGTCCGGACCGGGTCCTGGCTCACGCTGCTCGTACGCCGGGGAGTAGAGGTTGTTGGGGTTGAAGCCGCCGTGCGGCAGCGCATCCTGCTAGTGCGGCGACAAGTTAGGCGTCACGCACCCGGGAGTGGCGGAGGGGCCGTCGTTGTAGAAGGCGGCTTGCGACGGACAGATCACTCCCGGAACGTACACCGGCACGGACGTACTCCATGGGCTCGCGTTGGTGGCGGCGATACACCCGGCCATTACATGCTGGTGTTGGCGCGCCGCCTGAGCCTTCTTCTCCAGCTCCGCCGCCCTCCGTCCTTTCCGCTCCGCCGTCGATAGCTTCCGGCGCGAGCAATCTTGCCGCCATTGATCGTCGGTCCATCCTTCGAGCTTTTTTCGCAGCCGGCGCCTTCCGCGGCTTCGCGAACGGCGCTTTCGCCCTTTCGTCCCATTGCCCGGCGGCTTCTTCGCCGCTTTCTTCGCCATCTTTTTGGGGGCTGTCGGCGGCGCCATGTGGAGAGGGTAGCGGCGGCGGGTGGACGGCGGGAGGGAGAAAGAAATCGGCGGGATAGGAGAAATGAATCGGCGGCGGGATATGTTTTGGGAGGCCTAAAATGCGCGGCGGGATAGGCGCGATTTGGCGGGAGAGGCGGGATTTGGCGGGAGTGTGAGACGAATTTTCCCTGTGCCGCTGACGGGTCGGGCCCACGTCGGTTCGCCTCGTTTTTTGTTGTGTCCGACGAGCCCGGAGCGTCCCCTGTGGGACGGGGACGGGCTCGGGGCGCCGGACACCGTATCGGGGCGCGCCGGACAAAAATGGGCTTTGAGGAACGCGGCTGAAACGCATTTTTTGTCCGGCGCGCCCCAAATCCCTTTGGGGACGCTTTGGGGGACGCGACTGGAGATGCTCTAATCTCTCCCCTGGCCCTTCTGGTTCTTCCCCAATCACCGCCGCGATGGGGCGCCTCCCTGCAGTTTCTGAGAGAATTCATGGAGGAGGATATCCTAATTTGATATTCCCGACAATTCCTTCCTCGGTCTGGACAATCAGTAAATGCTATATATCTCTCTTGGATTAGTGTGTTTTTCATCTGATTCATTCTTCTTCTTCATTCCCCATAGGCTTGACTTGAGAGAAAAAAAAAACGGTAGAAAAGAGATCAAATGCAAGGGGAAAAGGGAATTGCCGGCAGCAAGGGGCATGGGGCCAGCGCCCTCCGCGCGAGTTGCAAGGGGATGCCTGACGGTCGTCCAAGAGCAAGCCGATGGCAAGCTATTTCTCCAATGAGTATTTTTGTTTCAACTTTTAATTATATGCCCTAATTTTTCTAGTGTTTCTGTTTCTGCTGCAATGCTTAGATGAAATTTAGAGTGATATTTGCTTAGAAAGTGTACATGTATATGGAAAATTATCAGCAATAAGACCATGAGTAGTTTGTTTTTGAGAATTTGAAGAGAATTTGTGTAAGTAACTTGCTACTGGAATATAAAAAAGATCTACTCCAGGCATAAGTAGTATAACTATTTATGTATAAGGGCCCTCTTTTTTTTTCTTGCACCGGGCCCTGACATCTCAGGGCCGGCCCTGTTGCGTGCGACGCCTCCTAGGGCTGCAGCGGCGCCACGAGTACATCCCGCAAAGTGTGAATTAAGGCGAAAGTTAGCATAAATCTAGAGAAGAAAACGCGAAGGGGCTGAAAAAAACCAGTCCCGCATCCCGCAGGGGCTGCAACCCTAGAGCCGCCTTTCGACGCCGGCAAGAGTGGTGCGTAAGGAGCTCCCGCCTGACTGATTTCATCGTTTCTTTTTTATGCAGTTTATGTATGGGTCTGAGCCAATATGAAAATGTAAAAGGCCCATGTAGTTAGAAACTGACACGCAAAGCTTCTAGGACCACAAGCTGGACCTTGGCTCCCCACATGATGTCGTCCACACTCGAGTTTGACATTATCAGAGGTTGTACGCTCATGACACAATGATCACCGAAACAAACTGCATACTCTTTTTTTTTGTGGGCAAAAGAGGATATATTAAGCAGTAGGGGTTACATCAAGGTCAAGGTTTAGCTCCTAAACAACACAACAGAGCATCCAGCTGGACAATAATCACAGAAATTAAGGAGCTACTGGAGTTCATGGACCAGGTGCGGGTTGAGAAAATCTCAAGGAATGGCAACGGGCGTGGCACATAGCCTAGGGTAATTAGGTAGGCGTGAGTTAAAAGGGTGTTTACGTAAATCAGCGCTTCCCTGCACGTTGGCACTGATCGCAAAAGATTGTAATACGTTTTCTATCTAATCAATAACGCCTGCCGTTTCTCTAAAAAAAAAGAATAGTTCTTTGTTTTTTTTATGAAACCAACAATGGGAGGAACCACCGTTGTATTTGATATAGGAGGTGGTGAGTCTCGAACTCTGGCTGTTTAGTACAACTTCACATGTACCTCTACCCTTCCACTCTAGTACAACGATCAAACACATATTCGACATGAATTACAACAAAATGGAGATTTCTCTACTCACGGGTTGGAAGGTAGCAAGGCTGCAATATGTACACGTATAACTCAACTGAGCAGTCTGAGCTGAACATTAGTTCCCCCCTTTCCTTCATATTCTTCGTTGCCAGCAGCACAAGCTGAAAATATGTGATGCCAAGGAGTTAAATTAAGAGGCTGGAAGACATTTCAGATGGCATGGCACTGGCGCTTATTGCCACCGTTCTTTTGAACAACAGCAGCCTTACGACAGGACGCATTCTTCAGGCACAACTGTTTCATCTGCTAGTGGAGCGACGGCTTGGAGCAAAGTCTCCTGCGGTCCCTGTATCTGGTACTAACAAAAAGAAAGTTTCAGATTTCAAGAAGAATAGGTATTCCTTAGCGGCAAAGGAAAATGATTTTTTTAGATCAAAATGATTTTAATAATAGCATGTAGTTCCAAGATAGAGATAAGGATGATTACAGTGCAGTAGCTGCAGCAATGAAATTGTAAAAAAAAGGATAGGCAATATATTTACATGTACCAACACAGTTTAGGATATATTATCTTGCAATAAAATTATAAAATTACATCACCCTGTTTTGGACTTATTCTTATGAAAAGAATGGAAAATGGGCTGTATCGCAGTTCAAAAGAGATAATGCAACACAAAAAAAACCAATAGACTTTGACTGGAAGTGTACATTGTTGATGCATTCAAGCAAAACAGACTTCACATCAACCTCATATTGACATAAAGATGATATCAAGAAGTCCCATTATTCTGAGCAAAATAGAGTTTATCCAGAGATTATTGATTGGTTACCTTAGTTTTTTCAAAGCCTCTTAGCTGGATTTTTGGCCCATAACGAAATTCTGACCTCCTATCATCGGTTCGCAATCAGATCAGATATCAGTAGGTACAGAGATCCTAAAAGTAAATTATGAACTTGAGGACAAGAGTGGAAGGGTAGAGGTACCTACTATCACATCAGGGATGTGAGCAATCTTGTTCCATTCAGAAGTTCCATGTTTTGTGATCTTCTTCTCCAGGTCTGGATGGCAGCCTGAAACAAAGAGCACCTTCAAAGAGGAGGGCAAATAGGCAAGTGACTGGAGTTGCCCAACATCAAATAGGCATAATGTCTCGAGAGAGCAGAGGTCTTGCATGCTTGGTGGAATCGATTTTAGTGAATTTGATTTGTATATAACTAGGTGTTGGAGGGCTGGACGGTTCTGTAGCAGCCATCGGTCAGGTAGCCTCTCCATCGCTGACACACCACTAATGTGCAATTTTTCAGTGCGGCAGAGACTCTTGAGCGGCTCAACAAGCAGCAAGGACGGCAGATCTATGTGAAGAGTAGTTATCTGCAGGGACTTGCTGGGCTCCACCAGATAAGCTTCTTCATCACCTCGAGTTACCAAGGACTGGGCTGCCTCCGCGAGTTTACTGCACCCAATGATACCTAAGAGTAAGAGGGATGAAAGTAATCCGAGCCCTCCCAAGGACGAGAGATTCTTGCATCCCGCTATATTCAGAATCCTTAGCGACCTGAGATTTTTGAACACATCCGCTGATGGGAGAGACACCAGGCTCGAGCAGTTCTGCAGCTTCAGCATAGATAAGTTTGTGAGCTGTTGCAATGACCTAAGTACTAGAAGTTCTTTCATCTCATCAAATGGTATGGATGCAGACCTCGGACGTATACAACCATCGTCATTTGGGACATGGAGAGCACCCATGTTAAGTTTTTGCTCCAAAAGGCTCCCTTCCAGTGAGGCTAAACATGGACAGCCCGTGATAATTATCTTAGTCAATTTAGAGGATTTGGACTTGATGCTCTCACTCGATATCTTGCCAATCATAGGAAGTTTTGTTAGCCAAACACCTTTTATTTCCAGTGATACTAGGCTTGGAGGTAGAATAGGTAATTCCGTCAGTTTTTGGCATTCAAATATTACCAAGGAGACAAGGCCTTGAGGTAACAGTAATTCCGTGGAGCTACTACTGGACATATCACATGGTCTACCAATCTGCCGTAGCTTAGGAAGGTCTCTCAACATTAGAAGCTTCAGCAATACTAAATCGCCAAGACATGGAAGGTATTCCCAATTTGTGCAGCTTATCAACTTGAGTGATAAAAGGTTTTTGACAGAACGGTTCTCAATCCAAAATGGAATTTTGGGACCATCGTAACCCTGAATTCCCAATACCTTAACATTAACATGTGGCTCAAGGTGGTCAAGAACCAAGTCATCTGTCATGATTTGATTAGGTGTCGACCACTCTAGAAATAATTCGTTGAGATGCTGTTTCTCCTTCAGCTTGGCATTCTTAGCTTCTTCATAATTCTCAACTTTCTCAAGGCTCTTAACTTCCAGTGAACGGAGCTCTCTTAAGTTCCTGATTGCACTTATTTTGTTGCATATTCTTCCTCCTACCTGGTAATTACCTAATTCCTGAAGAGATGTGAGCCTACTTATACCGAAATTACCAAATCTATCCTCTCCATAGGATACATACCGCAGATGTTCAAGATTCGCTAAATATCTCTCTTCATATGTTCCAACCTTCAAACCAAATTGACAGCAAAGTACCAACAAGTGATACAGTTTGGCAACCCCACATATCATGTCTGGTGATATTATGCGCAAGTCGATATAGCGAAGATGTTTCAGTTTACCAATCTTGTCAGCAAAACGGAATGTGTTCCACAGTTTTGAACGGAATAGGCGCAACGACTTTGAGCTCTCAACAATCATTTCAAGTACACAAACTATATCACTTTTAACCTTGATATCATCATAAATAATAATACTGCGCAGGTTTTCAAAATGGGAGATTTTCTTGACCTCATCAGCAGAGAAACTGTGAATATTGACAATGCATAGGTGTCGGACTGTAGCCTTCTCATCTTTAAGCTGAACAGGATGATCAATTCTTGCACATTCACCAGTGGAGACATTCCTTGCTAATTCATGCATCAAATCATGCATTACGTAAGTTTCTTCTTGTTCCCATCCACGAGCCTTGGATTTCAGATCAAAGAATGATTTTCTCGTTAGCTGAGCCAAGACTTGTTCTGCAGTATCCACCAAAGTTTGAGTGTCACTTGCAGGCTGTGAGATCAACCCTGAACCAATCCACAGTTGCACCAGTTCTTTCTTTTGAAATTCATAGTCCTGCGGAAAGATGCAACAATACCGAAAGCAAATCTGCAGCTCTGTTGGCAGGTGGTAGTAGCTTAATCTGAGAACCTTCATAATATCATCTTCAGTTCCTTTAAAATGTTCCAATCCTTGATCCAAGAATCTGCTCCAATGTTCAAGCGTTGTATTGCCTTGCAAATGCTCACCCACGACCTTTGTTACCAAGGGACATCCTCTCAGCTTCTTTGCAATTTGTCCTCCAGTTGACTTCAAATGTACATAATCTCCTGGGTTCAGCCCGGAAAAGGCATGATGTATGAAGAGATCGAGATTTTCATCTTCTTCCAGTCCTTGTAGTGTTAAGCACTGATCTCTTTGGACTCCCATCACCTTTGCAGCCATGTCCGCTACAGATGGCATTCGGGTTGTCAACAAAATTTTGCTCCCAGTGTTCAATTTCCTCAGAGGAGCAAATAACTTCTCCCATTCATCTCTTCTCTTATCTTCCCAAACGTCATCCAAAACTAGCAAAAAATTGATAGACTTTAGTTTCTCTATGAGATCTCGCTGTAGTGGTTCCAAATGATCAGCGCTTGGTTTTACGCCTGTAGCACATTCCAATATTTTATTTGTCAGTGATGCCGCACCAAAGCTAGTAGATACAGTAACCCAGATGACCTTAAAATACTTCAGTACCTGATCTTGCTCACATATGCTCTGAGCCAAAGTAGTCTTTCCCATGCCACCATGACCAACCACTGAAATAATAGGAATACTATTGGTCCTCGTCACCCCAGTTTCAGCTAATTCAACTGATGTGTTAGCCAGCCATCCAAGAATCTGTTCTTTCTCCTTTTCTCGTCCAACAAAAATGGTTGCGCTTAATATAGAACCAGTCTGGCGGTCATTGTCAACAAACTTCTGCACTTGCCGCTGGCTGCTGGTACAAACTCCACTGAGATGGCCTGCGAGGTTGAGGAATCTGACAACACCTGCAGCAGCCTTATCTAAACCATCCACAGATTTCATCAGTCTCTTCAGAGTGTCCCGGTGAGTAATTTTCTTGAGAGTTTTGTTGAGAACAGGGACACCCTTAACAGATCTGAAAAACTTGTACTTCATCTTACCAAAAGGAGAACCCCAATCACTAACCTTTCGCTCCTTGGCCTTCTCTTCTAGCTCGTAATATTCAAGCTCATCAACGGCGTCCTCCGCCGCCTCGACCGCATCCCTGAGCTGCCAGAGCCACGCATCCAGGGCACTGCTTTGCTCCTGAACACGTTCTGGGCTGACGATATCGAACACTGCCTTGATCTGTGGCATGGCCCACAAGAGCCGATTCTTCACCTCATCCATTTCTTCATATTTGAAGTGTTTGTTGATGTAGCTGAACGCCTTGTTGATCAAGAAGGATATGGCCGGCGTTGCCACAGACTTCCCTGCAAAAACAAGTGCAGCAGAGGTAGCCATGTTTGTGGATGGATGCCTTTCTGTGTGTGTTCGTGTGAGAGGAGGGCCAGCAATGAGCAATGATGAATTTTGCTAACGTTGGAGCTGGAGTAGTGGCTATGTGGTGTGGAGAGGGAAATATCAGTGGGTTGTAATCATGAGTATGTCGCTGCTAAAAACAAGGGGGCAAACTTCAAGGGGAAGTTTCCATGGTCTCCATCCATCTAGAGTGCAGGGCTTGTAATGCGCCAGCAGTACAGGATCAAACATACCATGAAAATTAGCCAAATCACAGGTCGATTTGCACCTTCCTTCTTTGCCGTTTGCACTAAGCTTTTTCCTATATTAGTGCCATTTTAAAAACAGTTCAACAGTGTTTTCGATGTTTGGAGATTTTGGAGCATCAGAACTGCAGTGTCTAGATAAATATGATCTCACCATGTTTATCCAAGGAACTTTTGGCTACCTTGACCTAGGGATTTTTTTTATTCAACACCTGTCTGACAAAAGTGAAATCTACAGTTTTGGGGTTGTTGTCTGGAGCTAATTACAAGAAAGAAGCTATATACAACGACAATTTTAATGAAAACAAGTCACTATCTCGTAATTTTATCTTAATATTCTAGTGTGTGAATATGAAGTAAGTAATGGTTGTAGAAGATTACTGTACTATAATATTCTGGACTGTGAACACCTGTGATTTTGTGAGCCAGTTCAACAGATTTGGATTTAGCAGACTACACCGCAGCAAGCCAGCAATCATGACCAAATGGAAATCACATAATAAGTGAAATAATAGAAGATGAAGCAACCGAAGTAGTACCAGGCGGCGTACCATTTGCCCATTTCCAACAGTTGCCGATCCGATGATATCGCCGTCGCGGCCAACCTAACGGCTCCGGCAGGCGCGAGTCCTCCACGATTCCGCCTAATTCCGCGCCGCTCGTCGCACGGCCACGGTTCGGGCGAAGGAGCCAAGCACGCAGCCACCCGCCGCGTTAAGCCGTTGCCGGTGGTGGCCGGAAGCTCCGCTGCAGGACGGCGACGCCGACCGGAAGCGAGGGGGAAACTGAAAGCGTATTTCGACTTGTCACTACAAGTGCAGGCAGTCGTAGTTTCTAAAGCGTAATCTTGACTTAACGCTTCTTACATGCGATTTGTGTTTTCACCTCCGGTGGTCTTTAACACTTGCAAACATTTCTGTTTACACTTTTATTATGAGAAATCATATTTTTGAGTTTCAAAAAAATGAAAATAAATCCACACATAGTCAATGATGTATCTCACAAACATGTGAATTATCAATTTTAAATACTTTATATTATGAGCTACACAAAAATGATAAAAGTGTAGATCCAAGTATTACATTTTCATATCCCAAAAAATATCAGATTTTGTCATTTTTTCTTGCACAAAATAATAAGAATTTTAGCTTGAGATTCTGCGTGATTGTGGGATGTATCACTGGAAATCTCTAGAAATTATTTCAGAGATTTTGATAGCTGGTAATAATGTCTTTTATTTTTAAAAAACTGGCGAAAGCATTAGAGTTTGGGAGCCAAAATCACTTTCCGGAGAAATTACTACTACTCCCCAATTCAACTATTGTAGGACCTTCTATCTGATTCGTATCTAGTTTACTATTAGTATATAGATTCACTCATTTTTAGTAGTGAGCGGCTCCAGGGCGACCCAAACCCTACCCCCCGTCCGTCCTCCTCCACCCTCCCCTCGCCGCCACCGCCGGCGAGAGCCGCCGGGCAAAGCCCGGGCGGTGCCGGCGGCGGTGGCTCTTCCTCCACCCGGCGCAGGACCTCCCCAGGCGGGGCTGGCGGTCAGGCGGCGGCGGACCTCTCCCTCGGCGGCGGTGCTGCATGGCGGCTGGCAGCGGAGGTGGCGGTTGGTGCGCGGTGTGGCTGCGTTGTGTCGCGACGACGCCGGAGCGGCGGGCGGTGCGCGGTGTGGCTGCGTTGTGTCGCGACGACGCCGGAGCGGCGAGCGGTGCGGTGCAATGGCGGCGGCCGGGTTCCGCTGGCCCAGATCCGGGCCCTGCTAGGCCCTTCTGGGCTTGGTCGGGCCAGGGTGCTCTCGCTGGCGTCGTCTCCTGGTGCGGATGTGGTTGCAGCGGTGGTGCTGCGGTGCAGGCAAGGCGGGGCCTGGCGGCGCGCGCTCAGGATCAGGCGGTGCAGGCAAGGCGGGCCGGCTCGAGATCGTCCCAGGTCGTGCTGCCTCGGCCGTGGGTGCCGGGGCTGTGGCGTTTGCCCTTCTGCTGGGGAGAGCACGGTGCTGGATGGCGGGGCGGCGTCCCTGCGGGTGTGTTGGAGCTCATGGCTGCGGTCTTCGGAGTTCGTCCTCGAGCCCCGTGCTGGTGTTGGTCGGCGCCCCCTCTATGTGGCGTTCCGGCGACGCCCACGGTGCTTCTCGGCGGTACTTCGTTTGCTATAGGCTGTGCAGCTCGGTGGCGGCTCGAGGTTGAAGTTGAGCGTTTGAGGCTGCGGGGCTCTCCGGGGGTCGCGATGCGGCGGTTGCAGGTGGTGGTCTGTTCCGGTCCTTGTTAGGCGGGCGCGAGGTTTCGGGACTCTTCGCTAGGCGAAAGCTTTGTCTTGGCGGCCGGCCAGGACCGACGACGGTGACGCCCGTGGGCGCCGCATCCTTCTTGTAGGCGTCGTCGAAGCGGGTGTTTCTTGATCTCCGCCCGGGCTCTCCGGGGGAAACCCTAGATCCTTCGCGGGATCGGGCGTGGGCGGCACTCTTATGTCGCTTTGCCTCTTGAGGCCTCGCTTTGGACGTCCACCGGACAGAGGGACTTGTGGAGTGTTTTGGTGGTTCGGTAGAGGCGGGTTCGTCTTCGGCCAGGCGGGGCGCGGCCTCGGGGCCGGTGTGGTAGTTTGGAGCTGTGGCTCCAGTCTCTTCGCCTCCGCCTGTTGCGTTGAGGTGTGGTGGCGACCTGGTTGGTCGTCGACCCGTGTGGAGCGCAGCCTCGGGGCTGGCGTGTGGTGTCGTGTTGTAACGGTTTTCTGCCTGTTTTCCTCATAAACGGGCAACTCTTTTCTCCTATATCAATGAAAGGCAAAGCTTTTGCCTCGTTTAAAAAAAAACTCATTTTTAGTAACTATGTAGTCCATTTTAAAGTGTCTAAATGATCTTATATTTACTAACAGAGAAAGTACTAAAATAGGATGAAGAAAACTGAAAAAATCACAATATGCACGCTAAACCAAGCTTGTTTTCATCTGAATTTATAACCAGACCTGCTAGACAAAAAACAGAAAAAATAGTGTAACAGTTGAGAAGCACTTCCGTGCCGTCTCAGCATATCTCGGCGCCAAAAAAAAAAACTAAGAGCATCTCCAGTCGCATCCCACAAACGTCCCCTAAAGTAATTTGGGGCACGCCGGACAAAAAATCCGTTTCAGCCGCGTCCCCCAAAGTCTATTTTCGTCCGGCGTGGCCCGATACGGTGTCCGGGCGCCCCGAACCCGTCCCCGTCCCACAGGGGACGCTCCGGGGACGCCGGACCCAACGAAAAGCGAGGCGGGGAGTGGCGGGGCCGACCCGTCAGCGGCACAATAAATTTTAACCTAACCGTCGCCTACCTCGCGACGGAAGTTATTGGCGCGCAGCGACGGTGCAGTTCCCGCAGAGGCGCAGCGACGCGTCCCGTCGCGCCTAGCTCTGCGTGCCGGCGTTAATGAGCGCCACCGCTCCTCCGCCTCCCTCCGGCCTATAAACCTCTCATCACACACAAACCCTAGCGCCTCTCTCCCAAACCCTAGCCGCCACCATCTCAACAAGACTTGACGCTATGTCTGGTAGAGGCGGAGGCCGACCTCGCGGCCGTGGTCGTGGTCGTGGCCGCGGCAGAGCTGAACGCTCGGCGTCGCCTCCCACGCCGTCGTCTTCATCGTCGGAGATGGACGTGGAGCCGGACGTGCTGTTCTAGTTCGTCCTCGTCCTCAAGGGCGACCCACGCGGCATCCAGAGGCTGCCGGACTCCTTCGCCGAGTACGTCGGCGCCGTACGCCCGCGCACGATGCATCTGCGGGAGGCTTCGTGCGGCTACTACCGGTGGATCGTCGACGCGATCTACGACGGGCGTGGCAAGATGTACCTCAACATCGGCTGGGAGAAGTTCGCGCGCCACCACAGCCTCGAAGTCGGCTTCATCCTCCTGTTCTCCTACTTCGGCAACAGGGACATGAGCGTCAAGGTCTTCGACGAGAGGCGCTGCCGCCGGGACTACCACAACGATAGGGACTACCACGGTGACAGCACCGACGAGGAGAACGACTGAGTGTTGTTTCTTCGCAGCGAATACGTGCACGGAGGTTTCTGGCTGTTCTTCCTCGCAAGAACCAACAGGGGCACCGTCACCAGCTGGATTTTCCAGTTTCGGTGATCGGGTGTGCCCTCGAGTGTTCTTTCTTGGCAGCGAACACACGAAACCTCCGATGACCGGCCTAGTTAGGTTTAGTTTTTTTGCAATATTATATATTTGTGTCCACCACGGTTTCAAATATGTATTAGTTTGTGGAAACCATGTTCCTAACTATGTCTTCGTGTAAACCACGTTCCCAATTATGTATTAGTTTGTGGAAATTGAAATAAAAATGCCAAAAAAAGTATTTTAAATGTTTGGGGGCGGCGTTTGGCGGACGCGGCTGGGGAGCGACGTCCCCCAAACGCGGCACGAACAAAACACGTCCCCCGAACGCTCAATCCGGCGCAGTTTGGGGAACGCTTTGGGGGACGCGGCTGGAGATGCTCTAAGACCATAATGAAACCTGACAAAAGATGAATCTTGTTTGACCATGTCTTCCATCTGCCCGCATTGCCTCAAAGGTCACACACCAAGCTGAAAGTTGGAACCAGCCAGGCTGTCTACAATGTTTAAGATTTCCAGAGATAAGTATAATTGCTTATACGCAGCTCCGATTCTCAATTCACCGTTTTTTTTAAAATTTGGAACCAACAACAACAAGTGCCACTGTTTTCCAAAGATGCGGATATTTTTGAGCCACGGGGACGTAGATATTCGTATTCGCACAAGGTGGGCTATCACATTCGTCTGGCTAATAGCTCTGCTCTGTGTCATCTCAAAATCATAACGGGGGTGAGATATCTCTAACCAGGACTTCGTTTGGGCAAGTTCAGCAGGAAAGAGTTGAGAGACAAATAAACTTGTGAGAATTGTACTGCTAACATTTAAAAAAACAGTGCAAACACAGACGCTCATAAATATATACATACACTCACCCCTATGACCATATGCACACAATAGTTGTATGCGCTGCCTAACAAGAGCAGATTCAGGTGGGAAATAGGAAAATAAAATAAGCTTACCAATATGCAGATTAAGGTGGGAAAAAAACAAGTTCTATTATATTAAAAAGAACGCTCATCAATCAGCTAAGCTAGCTTAAAACAGATTTTTCAGCACGCAAGTTTGCACGTACTGAATCAGACATCAAGGATCTGTATCACACTATCACTAGCAGATCTGAATCAAACACGCAAGTTTCTTTACTCTTGGCACATTTGTGTCACCATTATGTAATGGATTTCCCTCTAATATAATGCAAAAGCAGAGCGCCTGCTGTTCACGATCAAAAAATAACTAGCAGATTGGTTAAGGATAAACGGTCCACAGGTCACATATTTTTTTTTAGATACGAGGCAACTTTATTGCCCGACTTTAACTTAATAAAGCCCAGGTAGCACAAGGTTCAAACCGAACAGTCATACATGCTGCGGCATACAGCTTCGCCAAAACAAAAGATAACAAGGTGGTAAAGCAGGACTAGACTAAGGCAGCGCAAGCGCAACACGTGCGGGGGGTGGCGACGTCGACGCTTCACTGCTTCCTCTTCTTGGCTTCATGGAGACGTAGAGCTCCCGCAGCTCGCGCTCCATCCAGCACAGTCCTTCCTTTTCCAGCCCCTTGAACTTGGGTCTCCAGAGCTGCAGAAAGATCACAGTTTTATAGATAAAATCAGCGGGGTGGTTAATGACTTTCTTTTCGATAGATAGTTTGTTGCGGATCGTCCAAAGCGCCCAAGATTGAGCTAAAAACAGGGCCCACAAGATGCGGCGGGAATAGCCCGCAAAACCCGACAGAATAGCATGAAATTGTGGGAAGTTAGCTGGCCTCCAGTTGCATCCCAACAACTGTCGCAGCACCGCCCAAGCAAATTGCGCCAACGAGCAGCTAAAAAAGATGTGGGTCGCGTCCTCCGGAGCCCCACATAAGGCACAACATCCCGTCGAAGGACCATGGCGAGTTGCGATCTGAAGGTTAGAGGGGAGCTTATCCAGCGCCAACTGCCAGGAAAAGATTTTTATCTTTAAAGGGACCCTGGACTCCCACATGTCCTTGAAGTGGGCCACCGACGTGCCCTGCGACAGCTTGAAGTAGAGCGATTTCACGGAGAACAGGCCTGAGCTGTCCAAATGCCAGCGAATCTGGTCCATGCCATGAACAAGGGGCACATTCTCCACCAAGTTACATAGGCTCCTCCACTGCCTCGTTCCTTCCTGATCCAGGGAGCGGCGGAATCTAATGGCAAGACCTTCCCCTTGAAGGGCCGTTGCCACCGACACCCTATCGTCCTCACAAATCGCAAAAAGGTGCGGGAATACCTCCTTGAGCGGTCTCGACTCGATCCACCAGTCCAACCAAAAATTGGTACGGTGCCCATCCCGCACCAAGTGTTTCGCTCCCACTTTAAAGAGGTGTTTCACTTTGTGGAGGCTCTTCCAAAACTGTGAGCCCCCATGGCCATTCCCACTAAAAATGTCGGTGGCATCGCGATACTTAGCTCTAATCAAACACGCCCAGATGGTGTCTTCCTGTTGGTACAACCTCCACACCCATTTGAGAAGGAGGGCCTGGTTCATTTTCTTGGTATTGAGCAGGCCAAGACCCCCAAGTTCTTTTGGCCTGCACACCGTGGGCCAATTAACCATATGATATTTGCGTTTTGGCCCCGAACCTTCCCAGTAGAACTTGGACCTATGAGTGTCGAACCTCGCATGAATCCCGTCATGGAGAAGGAACAACCCCATGGCATACATAGGCAGGTTGTCAAGACAAGCGTTGGAAAGGATTAAACGTCCACCCGAGGACATGAGTTTTCCCAGCCACGGTTCCACCTTAACCGCTAATTTCCTCACCAGGAACAGCCATTGCTCCAGCGAGAGCTTTCTATCCGAGATTGGCAGCCCTAGGTAGATAAACGGGAATGCCCCCAGTTTACAATTCAGCTTGTTGGCAATAAGCTTCTGGTCCCTAGCAGACTGCCCCATGACAATAACTTCACTCTTGTGGTAGTTGATTTTTAACCCCGACATATCTTCGAAGCACATGAGGAGAAACTTCAGATTAGCGATGTCTTCGTCCGAATTTTGAATGAGGATAAGGGTATCGTCCGCGTATTGGAGGTGGGAGACTCCTCCAGGAATCAGGTGCGGCACGACACCATGAATGTGGCCCGCCCTCCCGGCAGCAGAAAGAATTGCAGACAGAGCTTCCCCAATGAAGTTGAACAGCAGCGGAGAGAGGGGATCCCCTTGTCTGACCCCTCGTTTGTTACGGAAAAACGGTCCGATCACCCCATTGATCGAGATAGCCGTCTGACCTCCAGCCACTAGCTGGGAGATACGGTGGATGAAACCCTCCTCAAAACCTTTGCCTCTAAGCACCTCCGCAAGGAAATCCCAATTTACCCTGTCGTATGCTTTTTCAAAATCCAGCTTAAGGAGGATCCCTCCAAGCTTCTTGGTCTTAATCTCGTGGATGATTTCGATCAGCGCAAGGGGCCCATCAAGGATATTTCTGCCTTTGATGAAGGCAGTCTGATGTGGGCCGATGATTCTATTGGCCACCGGATCCATCCGGGAAGCGTAGGCTTTGGAAACGATTTTGAAGATGACATTGATCAAAGCAATAGGGCGGTATTGGGTGATCTGGTCCGCGCCCGGGACCTTGGGAATAAGGGAGAGGATCCCAAAGTTGAGACGAGCAATGTCGATGCGCCCCAGCACAAAGTCATTAAGAATATGCAGAATTCCCCGCCTCACCAAGGGCCAAAAGGACTTAAAGAAAATCACTGGGAGACCGTCGGGACCCGGAGCGGTATTCGACTTCATATCATTGACAAGACACTCCAGCTCTGCTTCTGAGAAGGTGAGAGCCAGGCCGTCGTTTTCTTCCGATGTTACCCGCTGTTGATCAGTCCAGGTCTCCGGCGCCAGCCCGCAACACCTAGTTGCGGAGGAGCCCAGCAGCTCACGATAGAAGGCATACACGTGATCCTGGATAAGCCGCTGGTCCGTAATGGGGCCTAGGGGGGTGTTGAGCACTGTGATCTGGCACTTACGCCTTCGTCCGTTAGCCACAGCGTGGAAATAAGCCGTATTTGCATCTCCCTGCAGGGCCCACTTGGTCTTCCCACGTTGTTTCCAGTACTCCTCCTCCACCTTAACAAGGTGTAACAGCTGCTCTTCAAGGTGATATCTAGCAGCCCAGCCCTCTTCGTCCAAACCCCCAGCGTCTGCTTGGAGATCAAGCTGTGAAATCTGAGAAAGAAGGGTCGCCTTTGCTTCTTTAGAGTCACGGCCCAGGTTGTGACTCCAGCCTCTTAGGTGTTGTCTGAGTCCCGCACTCATAAAATTCCACCAATCAACTATGTCCCTGCCGCGAACTTGCTCGCTGAGGCCCTCCCAGGTAGCTTGAACGAGCGGGCGAAAATCACTCCTTTCTAACCAACTAGCTTCAAAGAAGAAGCGGTTGCTGCGGACAGGGAGCCCTTCTCCCGTGTCAAACACCAAAGGCGTGTGGTCCGAACCCAGGCTTGTCTCTGCCGATAGGGAGCACCGAGGGAACAAAGCTTCAAACGACGGAGAGACAAACACTCTGTCAAGAGCAGAACGCACCGGATTAAGCTGGCGGTTGGTCCACGTGAACCTCGCCCCTGTGCGAGGGATTTCTCTAAGGGCCCAAGCCGCAATGTTTGCATTAAACAAGTCCATCAACGGCCAATTAAGGTTACTGTTATTCTTGTCCTCCGCGGCCCTGATCAGGTTGAAATCGCCACCCATGATCAGGGGCCTAGGCATCGCCGCAACCTTGTCGGAGATCTCTTGAAGGAACAGACTCGACCTCCCATGGTCAGCCGGTCCATAGATGCCGATGAAATCCATCGTGCGGTTCGTCGCCCTGTGAAGGACCGCCACGCTAATGTAGAACTGGCCCTTGTCTATCGATCCCACTTCGAAGACACTATCACGCACTCCAATGAGCATCCCGCCCGAGTGACCATTAGCTGGCAGCCAGGCCCAAAAAAAATTCTCCCCAACCTCAAGACTTCGTAACTCCACGTCAGTGAAATCCTGTTTGATGGTCTCCTGCAACAAGACCACATCGATCCTATGAAGGCGCAGGTAATCCTTTAAGAGGGTTCGGCGCCCCTTCCTGCCGAAACCTCGGATGTTCCAGAAAAGGCATCTCATTGGGAAACTAACTGCAGAGCCCGTGCTCGGCGGGTTAGAGGTCGAGAACCAATAGGGTTTGGTCTGGACGCAGCCCTTTTGCGTTTTGACCTGATGGGTGATCTTCTGGGCACTTCTCCCTCAGAGGCGAGATCCCCCCTTGGGACCTCACTAGGCGCCGAATCCGGAGCACCCTTTTGCGCTTCTTCGGCCTTACTCTTGGCCGCCTCTTCCTCTACCTTCTGTCTAGCTGCAGCTAACTCCGCCTGAGCTAGTTCTTTAGCTTGGATGAGAGCAACCAGTTGCGCCGGTGACTTATCAACTGATTTAAAGAGAATACAGCTATCCTTTGCCACACGAAGAAGGTGTTCAACCGAAGAATCTTGGAAGGCAGTAAACTCAGCAAGGGGAGACGTACCTAGGATCTGCAGAGAAGAAGAGGTTGAGGCCGTCATGGACGCCACCGACTTGGTCATGTCGTTCTTGTCCGCCGCGATGCGCACCGCGCGCTCCATGACCGGTCCGTCCGAGATGCCCTTGCCCCTGGCGCTCTTTCGTTCCGCAAGTGCCGGAACAGCTTTGGAGCGAGGGGCCCTCGCCACCGTGGCGCCCAGTTCCGGGATGGGCGAATCTTCGAGAAGCAGCTGGCGAACAGAGGAATTGTGCACAATCGCAGGCGCACGGTGGAGTTCAACGGTGCCAGCAGGGGAGTTCTGGTCTACCACCGTGGTATCAGCCGCCTGCGCCATCTCAAGCATGAGTCTCCGTGATGGCCTGTCGTGATTGTTCTTGCTCCTCTTCTCGCTGTCCCGCAGGATCTGTTCTTTGGCTGCCAAAGGGGAGGGGCTCCCCAGCCCCGCAGCCTCCCTGTCCTCTTGTGACATCCTGAGCGCCTTCCCGGGCGTAGGCTCGCACTGATCCGCCTCCATAGGGTCCTCAGGAGTGTTACAGATTATGGACAAGGAGGCTTGTTGAGTGTCGGAGTCGAAGGAGCTTGGGGGGGTTTGCGGTTGAGGTTGCGCCACCGCAGAATTCATGATCTTTGCCACCATTGGGAAGATGTCCCCATCTTTAGTGAGATTTGAGCCGTACTGCGAGAACACCGAGGCGGGTAGGTGCACCGCGGTCTTGAGCGAGCGCGAGGAAGGGGCAGTCGGGTCTTGCACACTCATTTCTGAAGGCAGAAGGGGCACAGACTTACGGCCAGTACCGCCAGCCCCTCCCGCCGGGGCTGAGGAAGGCTCCACGTCATTCTTGCGGTGACGACCGCGACGTCCATCCCAACGATCTTCATCAGTCTCCTCGCAGTCTTCATCCTTGTCTTCCTCTCCCCTTTTGTCTTCCACCGGCGGAGGGGCCACGGGTGGGGAGTCATTCCTGAGGTCCTCTTCGCGCTCGACGCGGATGCGGTAGCCTTGCATGTTGACGAACACTGTGATGAACTCCTGGATCTTGACCGGCGCAAGGCATCCCACGGACATGCGGATAGGTGCGGAGGGGTGCTCAAGGGATTGCGCGTCCACCCCGATCGGACGTCCCAGCTCGCGGGTGCAAAGGAGCAGCCTATCTGCATGTCTGAGAGGAGGAGGAACTCCGATGAGGCGGACCCAAGTCTCCACCAGGGTCTCAGAAGCCAGAGGGTCACCCACTTGGACCGTGATAAGGGCCTTGAGTTTGCTTGAAGGGAGGGTCAGGCCTCCACCTCTGATGGCAATCCTCAGACTCTCTTTGGAGGGGAACCGCACCTGCCAGTCCCAGTTTTCATCGACAAGGTCCTTGAATTCCGCCTCGACTTCTTCTTCTGTCAACCGGCCTTGCTCGATGATGACGGTGGCAGAGTTGGCAGTAGGCTGCTGAAGTTCTTCAGGGGGCACCTCACAGCACATGAAACCCTGCTGGCCATCCCCATAGCCAGCCCAAAAGGGAGCCAGGGCCTTGGAGAGCGCGGCACACATCGCCGACAGGTCACATATACCCTGCTCAAATGTAATAATAACTTCAGAGTGATTAAGGATCCACGGAATTTCTTGTGTCTCTTCTGATTTTACTCATCGATCAAAGGATGAAAGGATCTGATTTATCCTATATATAACTTTTGCTCAAACACATCGAAGACTGAGATCATTTTGTACCTCTTCGTAATAAAACTCATGAATGAGTATAAAGTGATCTTAGTCATGTGTTTGAGTTTGCGGGAGAGGGGGCGCTGATCATTTTGTACCTCTTCGTAATAAAACTCTCGAAGGCAGCTTCTTGGCTGGATTTCTTGCCCATGACGAAATACATGTCTCCTGTCATTAGTTCATAACCAGGTCATATATCAGCATGTTCCAGCAGTATAGAGATCCAAACAGTAAATTAAGCAAGTGAGGATGAGATGTACCTATTCGGACAAAAGGGACGTGAGCAATCTTGTTCCATTCGGGGTTTCCATGTTCTGTGATCTTCTTCTCCAGCTCTGGATGGCATCCTGAAAGATCGAGTTTCTTCAAGGAGGAGGGTAGATGTGGAAGTGACTGGAGTTGCCCAGCACCGCGTAGGTCTAAATCCTCAAGAGTGCAGAGGTCTTGCATGCTCGGCGGGAGCGATTTCAGGGAATCTGCGTATATGCTCACGTGTTGGAGGGATCGACGGTTCTGTAGCAGCCATCGTTCAGGTAAGCTCTCCATCTCTGACCCATTACTAATGCGCAAATCTTCAGTGTGACACAGACTCTGGAGCGGCTCAACAAGCAGCAAGGACGGTAGATCAATGTTAAGACTATGTATCTGAAGTGAACTGTTGGGCTCCACCAGATGCTCTTCTTCGCCACCAGAACCAGAACCACATGTAACTCGAGTTAGCGAGGACTCAGCAGCCTGTGCGAGTTTATTGCACTCAGATATACTTAACCTGATGCGGGATGGAAGTGATCCGAGCCCTCCCAAGGACGAGAGATTCTCGCATCCCTCTATGTACATGTACTGCAGAGACCCTATGCTCTTGAACACATCCGCAGAGGGCAGAGATACCAGACTCGAGCAGTTCTGCAGCTTGAGATTAGATAAGTTCGTGAGCAGTTGTCCTGCCCAAAAAGTGGAACTTCCATATCACCGCAGAAGGCAATAGTTAGTTCTCTTAGCGACGGTGGCATGAGCATATCTTTGGCATCTCTCAGCATCCTCAACTTTGGACATCGGTAGATTGTGAGCAACTCAAGTTCTTTCATTTCTTCAAATGGTATGGACGCGGACTCCAATTGTGTACAATCCTCAACTCTTAGGACACGGAGGGCTCCCATGTACAGTTTTTGCTCCAAAAGGCTCCCTGTTGTGGGTATACTTCATGGGTGTACCATCGACAGTGCCTAGATCCGGCAAGCCCGGGTGGCTCATAGACGGTAATGGTGGCATGTGGCCCATCGGGCGGCCCAGTTGCTGTTGATCATGAAGGATGAAGTCCGGCCCAGGATCAGATAGCCGGATCCGCACCGACCTTTGGAGGAACCCGGATCCGTGGAGGCCCATGAGGAACCCGGATCCAGTACGACGTATAGGGAGGACGGATCCTTGACGTACACGGCAAGATAATGTAACGTAGACTAGGCAATCTGTAATCCGGCTAGGACTCCCCGTGTAAACCCTAGATCCGTGCGCCTTTATAAGCCGGATCCTGGGAGCCCTAGAGGCACAACCACAACCATTGTAACAACGCGCAAGCGCCGGATAATTCCAGACAAGCAGCAGTAGGCCCTGTCATCGTGCATGTGTTCCGAAGCTGGGTAACCCGCGTACCACCGTCCCGTGTGCACTCCGCCCTATGGCCCCTACTTCTTCTCCCCCTCGTGAGGATCCCTCCTCCGAGGTATCGTCGATTAGGCAACGACAGTTGGCGCCCACCGTGGGGCCTGAGGCGTCTGGAGGCCGGAACCGGGAGGGCTCCGCCATGGGAAGCTACGACGACTCGATCACTGTGGGGCGCGTACTCTACGTCGGGAATTTTCCGATCGTCCGTCCGGACGAATTCTGGATTCCGGCTAGGTCAAACCCCGTCAAGCTCTCCATCGTCCCAATCGGCGGCATCCACATCTTCATCGGCGAGACCGTCGATTCCGACGGAAACGCACTCGGTAAGTAACGCTGACGCGTCCGCCGCTGAGCTGGACGCCGTCGCGAAGATCCGATCTGAGTCGCAGGAGCTTCTTAAGGAAGGTTCCGCCTTAGATCGGGAAAAATCAAAATCCACCCAATCCGCCCCGAGCAGGAGAAAACGGTGGAAGACCAATGCAGATCCGCCTGGGTCTCCCAGGTGTTAGAGAAGCAAAGGTGTCACTTCGTGCACTTCTTGGCCCATACCGCAGGAGACGCCCTCCACCAGGACGAGGCCGATCCTTTGCAGGTTGAGGGACCCGGAAACAACGTCGCTCCGGATCTGTCAGAAGCAGTCGGAGACAGCGACGCACCGGGTCAAGAGGAAGCCGGAAACCCTGAGGAATCAATCCTCGGTAACCTGAGCCCAAATTCCGATGATGCCTCCTCAATAGGCACAGAAGAATACAATCGCTTGACGAAGGAGCTCGCGATTGGGGAAGAAGATGACGGCGCTTCATCCATGAATACAGAGGAATTCAACCGCAAGCTCGAGGAACTCGGAGGCGGTGAGCAAGCTGAAGTGGAATCCGCCCAGCCGGTGCAGGTTCTAGCAACCGTGGCACCGCTGGATCAGCCGGAAACGGAAGACGAAGCCTCCAACTCCAGCCCGGGACCATCCAACGTGAGGCCTCCCTTAGGACCACAACCACGAAAGGATGTCCTGTCACCGAAAGAGATGGTCGAGCAGGCGCGCATGGATTTAGTCGCAAAGTCTGATATCCTCAACAAGCCAATAACTCCCGAGGAAGCTGCAGATCCGGAGGCCTTAGAAGCCAAAAGACAGGAGATGCTAGCGACAGCTCAGAAGTTTGCCAAGACCGCTGCCGCCATGCTAGAAGAAAGAACTCTAGCGGCAAATTTTGTGGACTACTCCCTAAAAAAGGATCGCGAAGTCGACGAGATGATGGCGACAGCCAAAGGACTCCGAAAGGAGTGGGAGAAAAGGTTAGCCGCTCAGCAGGCGGAGGCTGATAGGATTGCTCGAGAAGCCATCCCTCCCCGCAGGATTACCTTTGCAACACCCACAGAACAACAGCCGCTCACAACTCCAAAGGATAACATGAAGAAGGCTGCGGAGCTCCTGAAAAAGAAGGACGAGGAGATTGACATCAACTACGTCCGAAAGCTCGTTGCTTCAGCGATGCAGCAACAGAGCAAGGCAGATACTTCGCGCAGGCTGGAATCCAATCCGGAACATTGCATATCCACCGCGCAGAAGGACGCCATAGCAAGTCAACACCGTGATGGCGAGTCGCGCACCGGATCTACGGAGCGCAGGAGGAAAGTCAGAGATCATCCAAATCCAATCCCCAAACCATCGGATTCAACTCCGAAAAATCTGGCAAAGGGAAAGGATGCGATGTATACTGGCAGAGATAAGTACCGTGTTCCATCACCACCACCCCGAGCTTCGCGTCCTCCGCTACCCCCTCGACGTCGCAGTCCTGCCGGAAACCCCAGGCCCCATGGGCCAGGTGGAATAAACATCCGCGACAACATGCCGCCTCCTAGAGACAGGAGCAGGGAGCGTACGCCGGAACCACGCAGAAGCCGGAACCAAGACCACGAGCCTGAGCCTCGTCGGAATCAAGAACGCGAGCCTGAGCCTCGCAGAAGCCTAGGACGCGAGCCGGAACCAAGGAGGAGCCGGAACGAAGAGCGCGCACCTAAGCCACGCAGGAGCCGGAACGACGGAGGCGACCACCACCAAGAGGAAAGGAGCCACCGCAGCCGGAGCCAGCCGAGGGAGCCACGTCGTGAGTCCGAAGGCGGAAGATCATCTTACAGGCCCCCTCGCAGATCTCCCTCACCACCACCAAGTGGAGGCGGAGGTGGAGGCGGAGGCAGAGGCCGGAGATCCCGTTCCCGCTCGAAATCACCCGGCGGTGCCCCCCGCGATGCCCGGGATCGCCTCAACGAATACAGATCCGACTACATCGGTCCAAGGTGCTTTGGCCAGATGATCCGAGAGGAACCAAAGCCAAGAAGCTTGAACCTTAAGCTACCAGGAAACCTGAAGCATTATGATGGCAGCGAGAGGCCGGATACCTGGATTGAGGATTACTACAATGCAGTAAGCTTCGCCGGAGGAACCCCGAATATAGCCTGCCGCATGCTCCAGTTGTACCTTATTGGTCCAGCTCGTGTTTGGCTCAGTGACCTTGATGAGAACACTATCTTTTGCTGGTTGGACCTGAAGAAGGCTTTCGAGAACCACTTCAGGGGTACCTACAAGAGACCGGCCACCACCAGCGATCTTCAAGCTTGCATCCAGAAGAAGGGTGAGACATCTAGGAGTTTCCTCACCCGATGGTTGGCAACCGGAAACGAGTGCGAGAACGTAGATAACCGCACAGCAATGCACGCCTTCATTGGTGGTTTGCAGCGTGGGGGGCTGCTGCGCCACAAGCTTACCTGCCTGGTGAACGCAAACAAGCTCACTCTTGATGAGATGATAAACATCGCCAGCGATCATACTGCCGCCGATGACGACGCAGGCGGAGATCTTGCAGCTACAGCCATACCCCTACACTAACAAAAGAAAAACCGTGATAACGGCGTCAGCAACAGCAACAAGCGGAAGATCCCCCCTGAAGACCAGAAGGGCGGAGGATCCGACATGGTAGCCATGACGTTCCAACGCGGAGGTCCAGGAGGCGGAAGAGGCCGCGGACGTGGAGGCGGAGCAGGCAGGGGCCAGCAGCGCGCTGACGAGGTCACCGCAGCCGGATCCCGCGCCCCCAAACGTACGAGGAATACAGGGATATGCCGTGCCTGGCCCATCTGGATCCGGCTACGGGCAAATCCACCCATACCAATCGCAACTGCAAGTGGGTCAACGATCTGAAGAATGACCCGGAGGCAGGATACAAGCGAGCCCGGAAGCACCGCCCACGCGGCAAAGGAGGCAAGGGCAAGAACAAGGACAAAGAGGAGGACAGCTCCGAGGCCATGGACGAGGATGACGCTTCGCCGGAACCCAAGGAGGGTACCGCAGCCAACAAGTCCAACCCCTTTGGCAAGAAGAGTGTCGGAACTTACCACACCTTCCTCGGAACCCCAACTGTCCGCGCGAAAAAATCAGCGCTCCGGATCTTGAACGCCACAGTTCCGGCTGTGCCGCAGTATGTCAAGTGGTCGGAGAAAGCCTCGTACCTTTGACAGGTCGGATCATCCGGCCGTCATCCCCAAAGAGTGCTACGCTCTGGTTGTGAGTCCCCGCATAGACGGGTATGACTTTTCCAAGTGTCTTATGGACGGAGGAGCTAGCCTGAACATCATGTACTTGGAAACCCTGGAGAAGATGAACCTCACCAAGGAACAGCTCAAACACAGCACCACCGAATTTCATGGTGTGGTTCAGGTAAGAAGGCAAATTCTCTGGGCAGCATCAAACTTCCCGTGGCCTTCGGCAATGTGAACAACTACCGCGAAGAGATGATCACGTTTGAAGTGGTGCCCTTCAAAAGCTCCTACCACGTGATCTTCGGCAGGCCCACCTACCACAAGTTCCACGCCAGGGCATGCTACATCTACAACAAGCTCAAGATTCCGGGTCCTAACGGTTGGATCACCGTGTCCGGAGACTACAAGAAAGCTAGGGACTGCGAGGAAGGCGAGGCCGCCTTTGCAGAATCCATCATATCTGAAGAGGAGCTGCAAGGCTACAGAGCCGCGGTGGATCCGACTGAGATGCAGACCACCAAGAAGCAGATCTCCGAACAGAAGACCTCGTTCAAGGCCGCGATAGAAACCAAGAAGCATGACCTCGTTGAAGGTGACAACTCCAAGCAGGTTTCAGTCGGAGCCAACATGGACCCCAAATAGGAAAGCGCGCTCGTCGAGTTCCTCGTAGCTAACATGGATATCTTCGCATGGCAACCTTCTGACATGTCCGGAGTACCAAGGGAACTCGCCGAGCACTACCTCAACATAAATCCGGGTGCCAAACCGGTGAAGCAAGCTATGCGACGCTTTGGAGACAAGAAGCGCCGCGCCATAGAGATGGAATTAGCAAAGTTACTAGAGGCAGGTTTTGTAGTAGAAGTTATCCATACTGATTGGGTCGCAAACCCCGTCCTTGTACCCAAAAAGAATTCTGAAATACTAAGAATGTGCATCGATTACTCCGGCGTGAATAAGCATTGTCCAAAAGATCCGTTCCCTTTGCCGCGCATTGACAAAGTCATTGATTCGACGGCAGGGGCGGAACTTCTGTGTTTTCTCGACGCATATTCCGGGTACCATCAGATCTTGATGAAGGAGTCTGACCAAAAAGCGACCTCTTTCATCACACCCTTTGGCACATACTGCTATGTTACCATGCCCTTTGGCTTGAAAAACGCAGGTGCCACATACCAACGTACGATGCAGCGGTGCCTGAAGGACCAAATCGGCCGGAACGTGCACGCCTACGTCGACGACATCGCGGTCATGACCCGAAAGGGATCCGACCTGCTGAGCGACCTTAAGGAAACCTTTGATAATCTCCGACGGTACAAGATGATGTTGAATCCGCTGAAGTGCGTCTTTGGCGTACCAGCAGGAAAACTCCTTGGCTTCATTGTTTCTCACAGGGGCATCGAAGTTAACCCGGAAAAAATCAAGGCTATCCTGAACATCAAAAGGCCAACTTGTCTCAAAGATGTGCAACGATTAAATGGTTGCGTTGCCGCAATCAGTAGATTTGTTAGCCGTCTTGGCGAGAAAGCCTTACCTCTATACAAGCTGCTGAAGAAAACAGACAAATTTGTCTGGGATGAGGCAGCGGATAAAGCACTTCAGGAGTTGAAGAACATACTCTCCTCCCCACCTATATTGGCAGCTCCAGCTGAGTCAGAGCCTATGCTCCTCTACATAGCGGCTACCAACAAAGTTATCAGCCTCATAATCGTGGTGGTGCGAAAGGAAGAAGGATTTGAGCACGGAGTCCAAAGGCATGTCTATTACATTAGCAAAGTCCTGACGGAATCCAAGCAGAGATACCCTCACTTTCAGAAGCTAGCATACGGAGTTTTCCTAGGCAGCCGGAAGCTGAGACACTACTTCCAGGAGCACCCAATGACAGTGGTGAGCAAGGCTCCCCTGGCAACAATCATCAACAACTCCGACGCAACAGGACGCGTAGCAAAATGGGGCATCGAATTATCTGCCTTTGACATCAACTACGAAGCCCGAACGGCAATCAAGTCTCAAGTTCTAGCGGATTTCATCGCGGATTGGACTGAAGCACCGGAGGGCACACCCGTGCCGGAACCCGAAGCTTGGGTCATGCACTTTGACTGGATCCAAGCAACATCAAGGCTTGGGGGCTGGAGTTACCCCGAAGTCACCTACCGGAGAAGAACCGCAAGTACGTTCGCAGATTCACTTCGAAGCAACCAATAATATGGCGGAATACGAGGCCCTACTACACGGTCCGCGCATCGCTAAGGAAATTGGGATCAAGCACATCATATGCTGCGGAGATTCCGACCTCGGTGGCACAACAAGTAGCCGGAACCTGGAACGCCAGAAACTCCGTCATGGCGGCTTACAGAGACGAAGTTGACGAGATCGCCAAATGCTTCCTCGGATACGAAGTCAAGTACGTCAGGAGAGACGATAACACGGCAGCAGATATGCTGTCCAAGCTCGGATCCGGCCGAAAACCAATTCCGCCTGGAATTTTCCTTGAGCATCTGCGAGTACCCTCAGTGAAGGGTGCAAACCCGGAAAATCCTGATCTGGCAGTTTCTCCGGCTAAGGAAGTGATGGCAGCTTGATGACCCACAAGTATAGGGGGTGTATCGTAGTATCTTCGATAAGTAAGAATGTCGATCCCAACGAGGAGCGAAGGTGTTGGCAATGGTTTCGATGAATGATTCACTGTAAATGCTCACAAACAAGTATTCAAGGGGTTTTGATGTAACAGATGAATAAAGTACGAGTAAGTAAATGCAAGAGAAATAATTGCAGCGAGTGGCCCAATCCTTTTTAGCACAAAGGACAAGCCGGTTTGTTTACTTATAATGACCAAACGTTCCTGAGGACACACGGGGATTTTAGTCTGGTACTTTCGCTTCATGTGGTTTTAATAATCTTCATTGTTTTGATAAGTGTTGTGTGGGTGAACCTATGCTAATGCACTCGCCCTTCCTAGGACTAATACATACTTGTGATTATACCCCTTGCAAGCATCCGCAACTACAAGAAAGTAATTAAGATAAATCTAACCACAGCCTTAAACTCGAGATCCTCGCGATCCCTCTTGCATCGATATACTAACGGGAGCTCAGGTTTCTGTCACTCCGGCAACTCCGCAATTAGCAACCGAATACAAGATGCACTCCCCTAGGCCCATAAATGGTGAAGTGTCGTGTAGTCGACGTTCACACGACACCACTAGAAGAATGACACCACAACTTAAATATCGTAACATTGAATATTACTCAACCATAATTCACTACTAGCATTTAGACTTCACCCATGTCCTCAAGAACTAAACGAACTACTCACGAGACATCATATGGAATACAATCAGAGGTGATATGATGATGAATAACAATCTGAACATAAACCTTGGTTCAATGGTTTCACTCAATAGCATCTACAACAAGTATAGAATAACACCGGGAGAGTTTCCCCTATCAAACAATCAAGATTTAACCCGAATTGTTACAACGGTGACGAGGTGCAGCGATGGTGATGGCGGTGTAGATGGTGGAGATGATGATGATGATGATGGAGATGATGTCCCGCTCGATGACGATGGCGATGGCGTCGATTTCCCCCTCCAGGAGGGAATTTCCCCGCGGATTCCTCGCCCGCCGGAGAGCTCTTTTCTCTCTGGTCTTCTCCGCCCCGCAGAGGCGGCTGTAACCCCTCGTGAGGTCCTCTATCTGGCTTAGGTTTTCGGGACGAAGGAGTACGCGAAGAAAAGGAGGCGAAAGGGGCTGTGGGGCCCCCAGAGCATAGGGTGGCGCGGCCGTGCCATGGGCCGCGCCGCCCTATGGTCTGGGCCCACAGTGGCTCCTCTCTTCTTCCCCTTCCGGCTCCCTCCGTCATCCGGAAAAATAGGAATTTTCGTGAAATTCCCTTCCACAGCTTGATCTTCCGAAATATTGCGTTCCGACGGCGCTTTTTCCAGCATAATCTCGGCTCCGGTGCTTGATCCTCCAATAATGATGAAACATGCAAAATAGATGAAATAACATAAGTATTGTGTCCCAATATGAAATATATCAATGAATAACAGCAAATTATGATACAAAATAGTGATGCAAATTGGACGTATCAACTCCCCTAAGCTTAGACCTCGCTTGTCCCCAAGCGAAACTGAGCTCGATAAACAAGACCACATGTTTATGGAGTGAAGAGTCGATAAATAAAATACGGACAAGAAGCATCATATTCATTCACACAAGACATTCTAGTAAACAACTTCCTCATATAACTCATCTCGAAATAAGTAAAGAGAAATCACAAGTAAAGGTGCATAAGAAATCATAGTTGGTGATGGCAAACTTTGTTCTTGGTCAGAGAACTTCTAACGGATTGTACTTCTAAGCAAAGCTTTCATATTAGAATTTATAGCTGAGCCTTCATATTTAAGCATGACAATCCCTTCATAATCATTGATAACTTCAAAGTCATATTCGTCCAGATAAAATTGGTACTAAACAAGAAAGTATAAAAGACATGATCAACTGAATCATAGCATAAATGATTGGTTCACAACAACTCAATTGCTTGCTCGAGATGGAAGGAAATAGGTTTACTGACTCAACATAAAAGTAAAAGACAGGCCCTTCGCAGAGGGAAGCAGGGATTAAATCACGCGCTAGAGCTTTTCAAGTTTTGAAATCATAAAAGAGCATAAAAGTAAGATTTTGAGCGGTGTTTGTTGTTGTCAACGAATGGTAGCGGGCACTCTAACCCCCTTGCCAGACAAACCTTCAAAGAGCGGCTCCCATTTTATTTTTATTTTTGAGTGGCACTCCTTCCAACCTTTCTTTCACAAACCATGGCTAACCGAATCCTCGGGTGCCTGCCAACAATCTCATACCATGAAGGAGTGCCTTTTTATTTTAGTTTTATTATGATGACACTCCCCCCAACCTTGGCTTTCTCAATCCATGGCTAACCGAATCCTTCGGGTGCCGTCCAACAATCACATACCATGGAGGAGTGTCTATTTTTGTTAATTAATTTGGGACTGGGAATCCCGTTGCCAGCTCTTATTGCAAAGTTATTGGATAAGCGGATGTGCCGCTAGTCCATTGGTGAAAGTTGCCCAACAAGATTGAAAGATAAAACACCACATACTTCCTCATGAGCTATAAAACATTGACACAAATAAGGAGTAGTAGTTTGAATTATTTAAAGGTAGCACATGAAGTATTTACTTGGAATGGCAGAAAATACCATGTAGTAGGTAGATATGGTGGACACAAATGGCATAGGTTTGGTCTAAGGTTATGGATGTATGAGAAGCATTCCCTCTCGATACGTGTCTTTGGCTAGCAAGGTTTGATAGCAAGCATAAAGGTTGAAGGAAACAAACAAATATACATATGATAGAACAATCATGCATCTTTCTCATAAGCACAAGCAATTTTAACCTCAGAATACTAAGCATAGAGATAATAGAGTAATGTATCTAAGTGTATTTCTCTCTTTTATTAAACATCAAGATGTTGTTGCTATTGACCAATGCTAAGTTTGCCAAAACCAAATAGATTTACTTGATGCTCCCAAAGTGATATCAATACTCATGTCAAGAGTAATCATATAATGGAGATTGCAAACTAAAATAAGGTGTGCAAAAAGTAAATGATAAGACTTCTCATTAATATTCCATAACGATAACTCACACCAACGGATACATAGATAACTAACTAGGAGAGATACTTCCACATTGCATACTATTCCATATGATAACTTCCCTACTCATGATATGACACTACTTGATAGTAAAAGATAAAGGTGGTGATGATGTGATACCGCGGCACTCCCCAAGCTTGGAACAAACCAAGGGGATGCCAATACCGATGATGAATTACTCCTTCGGTGATGATGGTGAATCTTTGTCGTCATCGTACTTCCATGGAAGAGGCCCTCCATCAACAAAAGACATCTTGGTCTCCGGAACCCGAAACTAGCGCAGCATGACTTATGCGCTTAAACCTGTTTTCATACTCACAGTTTTGATTATGAACATCATAGAGTTGAGCTTGGAGTTTGTTGGTGGTGTCGTGAAGTGAGAAGATATCGTCCCACAGCTTTGCAGTCTCCTTCTTGTGCCCATCAATGAGTTCAGACACAATCTTGTGAAAGATATCCACTTCACGCTCAGCCATCTTCTTGTAGTTGAAAACTTCTTGTTCCAGTTTCTCCATCCTGTCTTCCAAACTCCCTTCTCCCTTAGGACCCTGGACATCTTTGATCTGCAATTCTCCATCCACGAGCAGCAACTCCTTGGGGTGCATCTTCAACTCGTTCATATATGGGTTGACGACGTCGTCAAAGAAGCTGTCCTTCTGAGTTCCCGACGAGGACATGGTGGATCTAGATCCGAAGCAGATCCTGGCAGAAAACAGCTCGAAACAAAACACGACGAGAAAACGATATTACGGACCTCCAGGGGTCCGGGGGATTATATAGCAAATATTTTTACGACAAAAGGAAGGTTCCAGGCCGAAAACGAGTGGAAACGGGACGCCGAGGTGCCGTCACCATAGGTCGGCGCGGCCAGGGTGGGGCCCGCGCCGGCCTGTGGTGACGGGCCCTCGCGCGTCTTTTCCACTCCGTTTCGATTCCGTAATTTTTTTTATTTTCTAAAAACTGCAAAAGTAATGTTCGGAAAGGTAAACGCGGACTTTTTATTACCTGTTATGTTACCTATTCAAAGTCGAGTTCTGGCGGACTGTCAATTTGTCCTTTGATGAAAGCCTCCGGTGTTTCCACTTGAATAATATCAACATCAACATTATAAGAATCACCCGAGATATAATGCTTGAGCCTTTGTCCATTCACCACTTGTGTGGCATTGCCTTGGAGAGAGCTAATTTTAATTGCTCCTGAACGATACACCTCCTCAACAACATATGGTCCTTCCCACTTCGAAAGTAATTTCCCTGCAAAGAATCTGAGACGAGACCGATACAATAGAACTTGATCTCCAACATTAAATTCTCTTTTAATGATCCTTCTATCATGCCACTTCTTAACTTTTTCTTTAAAGAGTTTAGCATTTTCATAAGCTTCACTTCTCCATTCATCTAGAGAACTTAATTGCAACAACCTCTTATTACCTGCTAATTTAGGATCTTTATTTAGTTCTCTAACAGCCCAATAAGCTTTGTGCTCTAGTTCTAAAGGTAAATGACAAGCTTTTCCATAAACCATTTTATAAGGTGACATTCCCATGGGATTTTTATAAGCAGTTCTATAAGCCCATAGTGCTTCTTTCAATTTGCTAGCCCAATTCTTCCTAGATTTATTAACAGTCTTACCCAGGATAGCTTTAATCTCTCTATTTGATAATTCTACTTGACCACTAGTTTGAGGGTGATAAGCAGAAGCAATTCTATGATTAATACCATACTTAGCAAGAGTTTTTCTAAAACCTCCATGAATAAAATGAGAACCTCCATCAGCTCATAATATATCTAGGTACTCCAAATCTAGGAAATATAACATCTACAAGCATTTTTATAGAGGTCTCACCATCAGCACTTTTTGTAGGTATAGCTTCTACCCATTTAGTAACATAATCAACAGCGACAAGTATATGAGTGTTACCGTCTGAAGCAGGGAAAGGACCCATGAAGTCGAATCCCCAACAATCAAATGGTTCAATAACAAGAGTATAATTCATAGGCATTTCATTGCGTCTGGAGATATTACCAACTCTTTGACATTCATCGCAAGATAAAATAAATTTCCTTGCATCTTTGAAGAGTGTTGGCCAATAAAAGCCTGATTGTAGAACCTTTTGCGCGGTTCTATCTCCAGCGTGATGTCCTCCATAAACACTACCATGACATTTATTCAATATCTCCTCGTTGTTCATATTCAGGAACACATCTCCGCATAATACCATCCACTCCTTCTTTATATAAGTGTGGGTCATCCCAAAAATAATGCCTCAAGTCGTAAAAGAATTTCCTCCTTTGTCTGAGCTGAAAAGGTTGGAGGCAAATACTTCGAAACAATAAAGTTAGCATAATCTCGCATACCAAGGGCTCTCTCGCGAGCTCACCTTTATTACAGCCAATTGTTCATTTGGAAAACTATCATTAACAGGAACAGGATCATAAGCAATATTTTCCAATCTAGACAAATTATCAAGAACAGGATTATCAGCACCTTTCCTATCTATAATATGTAAATCAAATTTTGCAACGTAAGTACCCATCTAATAAGCCTTGGCTTAGCATCTTTCTTTGTCATAAGGTATCTAATTGCAGCATGATCGGTATGAATTGTAACTTTTGAATCAACAATATAGGGTCTAAACTTGTCACAAGCAAAGACTACAGCTAACAATTATTTTTCAGTTGTAGCATAATTTCTTTGAGCAGCATCAAGAGTCTTACTAGCATAATGAATAACATTTAATTTTTTATCTACCCGCTGTCCAAGAACAGCGCCTACGGCAAAATCACTAGCATCACACATAATTTGAAAGGGCAAATTCCAATCAGGAGGTTCGACTACAGGAGCAGTTGTTAAGGCTTTCTTTAGAGTTTCAAAAGCTTCCTTACAATCATCATCAAAAACAAAAGGTACATCTTTTTGAAGAAGATTAGTAAGAGGCTTTGAAATTTTAGAGAAATCTTTAATAAATCTCCTATAAAACCCAGATGTGACCAAGAACACTACGAATACCTTTAACATCCCTCGGATAGGGCATCTTCTCAATTGCTTCAACTTTAGCTCTATCAACTTCAATACCTCTCTCGGAAATTTTATGTCCCAATACAATTCCTTCATTAACCATAAAGTGGCATTTCTCCCAATTAAGAACAAGGTTAGTTTCTTCACATCTCTGCAAAACTTTATCGAGGTTTCGCAGTGCAATTATCAAAAGAATTCCCATAGACGTAAAAATCATCCATGAACACCTCTACAATACTTTCGCATAAACCATGAAAAATAGCAGACATGCATCTTTGAAAAGTAGCAGGAGCATTACATAAACCAAAATGCATACGCCTATAAGCATAGGTTCCATAAGGACAAGTAAATGTGGTTTTCTCTTGATCTTTAGCTTTAACAGCAATTTGTGAAAACCCAGAATAACCATCAAGAAAGCAAAAATGAGTATTTTTAGATAACCTTTCTAGCATTTGATCAATAAAGGGTAAAGGGTAATGATCTTTCTTAGTAACTTTATTAACTTTTCGAAAATCAATGCACATTCTATACCCTACAACTATTCTTTGAGGGATAAGCTCATCATTATCATTAGGCACAACAGATCATTCCTCCTTTCTTAGGAACACAATGCACAGGACTAACCCATCTACTATCAGCAATAGGATATATAATACCAGCTTCAAGAAGTTTTAATACCTCGTTTCTTACCACTTCTTTCATCTTCGGAATTAGACGACGTTGATGTTCAACAACAGGCTTTGCATCTTCTTCCATATTAATAGCATGTTGGCAAATAGAAGGAGAAATCCCTTTCAAATCATCAAGAGTATAACCAATAGCTCCTCGGTGTTTCTTCAATATTTCCAATAACCTTTCTTCCTCAATCTCTCAAAAGCTTAGAACTAATAATAACAGGATATATTTTCTTATCATCAATATGAGCATATTTAAGATTATCAGGTAAAGGCTTTAAATCAAAAACAAGATCTTCCTTTGGTGGCGGTGTTGTACCCAAATCTTCCACCGGTAAATCATGCTTGAGAATAGGTTGGCGAAGAAAAATTTCCTCAAGCTCATCTCTTTCTTTCCTAAAAGCTTCACTTTCACTATTCTCCAAATGTTGCTTCAAAGGATTATTAGGAACAAGAACAATAGATGCACACTGCTCCATTTTAAAATCATTACTAGGCAAGTCAGCTTTATAAGGAGTTTTGGTAAATTTAGAAAAATTAAATTCATAAGGTTCACCAGCAAATCTAGTCAAAATTTTCTCTTTCTTACAATCTATAATAGCTCCACAAGTATTTAGAAAAGGTCTACCAAAAATGATAGGACAATGATCACTAGCAGCAGAACCAAGTACCAAAAAGTCAACAGGATATTTAATCTTACCACATAGAACTTCCACATCTCGAACAATACCAATTGGAGAAATAGTTTCTCTATTAGCTAGATGAATAACCACATCAATATCTTCAAGTTCACAAGAACCAATTTCGTGCATAATCTCCGTGTAAAGCTCATAAGGAATAGCACTAACACTTGCACCAATATCACATAAACCATAATAGCAATGATCACCAATTCTAACGGATAGCATAGGAACACTAACTTGTTTGGATTTATTAGGATGTGAAACAATATTAGAAGCATCTTCACAGTAAAATAATATGACCATCCTCCACATTTTCAGCCACAAGATCTTTAACTATTGCAACAAGCAGGTTCAATTTTAATTTGTTCTTCGCGTTCTTTAGGTTTCTTTTCACTTTTATTAACCGCACTAGATATGACAGAGTACTCCTTCATTTTAGCAGGAAAAGGAGTTTTTTCAATATAAGCTTCAGGAATAACATTATCAACAGTTTCAATCACTACACATTTGTTTACAGATGAATCAACTTTATCTTTATACGGTTCATGATACTTATCAAAATTCTTCTTAGGCAGTTCATAATGAGAGGCAAAAGCTTTATAAAGATTTGCAACAACTTGGGAATCAAGACCATATGTAGCACTCATATTACGAAATTTATCAAGTATCCATAAAAGCTTCAATGCATTTATAATCATAAATTATACCCGATTCTCTATCTTTGTCGTTCTCCCATCCTTCAGCATTTTCTTGGATCCGATCAAGAAGGTCCCTTTTAAACTCTTCTTTGTTGCGTGTAAATGATCCAGAACAAGAAGTATCCAAGCAAGGTCTTGTCTTGAAAAGAAAGTCTTGCATAGAAATTATCAATAATAACATTACCAGGAAGCTCATGAATGGGGCATTTGAGCATTAAAGACTTCAATCTCCCCCAAGCTTGGGCAATACTCTCTCCATCATGAGGCCGTAAATTATATATGCGGTTCCGATCTTTGTGAATTTCACTTGGAGGATAAAATTTGGAATAGAATAAAGGCACAATGTCCTCCCAATCAATAGAATCACCATTCTTCAAGCAATTTATACCAGTGGCGCCGCTTACCGCATAGACGATATAGTGAATAGTTTCTTTCTAACTTCATTCATAGAAATACCCGCACATTTGAATAACCCGCATAATTCATGCAAAAACAATAAATGATCACCAGGATGGACAGCTCCATCCCCTTCATAGCGGTTATCCATAACACGTTCAATAATTTTCATAGGTATTTTATATGGTACTACTTCCTCACCTGGCGCTTCATCCACTACCGTTGCAGTAGTAGTAGATTTCCCAAATAGAAATTGAAGAGAAGATCTCTCCATAATGATTTATAGCAAGCAGAGTAAATAAAATCAGCACAAACAAGAAAGGTTTTCCTTACCAATTCCGCTTACCAATAGCGCTTCACTCCCCGGCAACGGCGCCGTAAAATAGTCTTGATGACCCACAAGTATAGGGGGTGTATCGTAGTATCTTCGATAAGTACGAATGTCGATCCCAACGAGGAGCAGAAGGTGTTGGCAACAGTTTCGATGAAGGATTCACTGTAAATGCTCACAAACAAGTATTCAAGGGGTTTTGATGTAACAGATGAATAAAGTACGAGTAAGTAAAATGCAAGAGAAATAATTGCAGCGAGTGGCCCAATCCTTTTTAGCACAAAGGACAAGCCGGTTTGTTTACTTATAATGACCAAACGTTCCTGAGGACACACGGGGATTTTAGTCTGGTACTTTCGCTTCATGTGGTTTTAATAATCTTCATTGTTTTGATAAGTGTTGTGTGGGTGAACCTATGCTAATGCACTGCCCTTCCTAGGACTAATACATACTTGTGATTATACCCCTTGCAAGCATCCGCAACTACAAGAAAGTAATTAAGATAAATCTAACCACAGCCTTAAACTCGAGATCCCGCGATCCCTCTTGCATCGATATACTAACGGGGGCTCAGTGTTTCGTCACTCCGGCAACTCCGCAATTAGCAACCGAATACAAGATGCACTCCCCTAGGCCCATAAATGGTGAAGTGTCGTGTAGTCGACGTTCACACGACACCACTAGAAGAATGACACCACAACTTAAATATCATAACATTGAATATTACTCAACCATAATTCACTACTAGCATTTAGACTTCACCCATGTCCTCAAGAACTAAACGAACTACTCACGAGACATCATATGGAATACAATCAGAGGTGATATGATGATGAATAACAATCTGAACATAAACCTTGGTTCAATGGTTTCACTCAATAGCATCTACAACAAGTATAGAATAACACCGGGAGAGTTTCCCCTATCAAACAATCAAGATTTAACCCGAATTGTTACAGCGGTGACGAGGTGCAGCGATGGTGATGGCGGTGTAGATGGTGGAGATGATGATGATGATGATGGAGATGATGTCCCGCTCGATGACGATGGCGATGGCGTCGATTTCCCCTCCGGAGGGAATTTCCCGGCGGATTCCCGCCCGCCGGAGAGCTCTTTTCTCTCCGGTCTTCTCCGCCCCGCGAGGCGGCCGTAACCCCTCGTGAGGTCCTCTATCCGGCTTAGGTTTTCGGGACGAAGGAGTACGCGAAGAAAAGGAGGCGAAAGGGGCCGTGGGGCCCCCGGAGCATAGGGTGGCGCGGCCAGGCCATGGGCCGCGCCGCCCTATGGTCTGGGCCCACAGTGGCTCCTCTCTTCTTCCCCTTCTGGCTCCCTCCGTCATCTGGAAAAATAGGAATTTTCGTGAAATTCCCTTCCACAGTTGATCTTCCGAAATATTGCGTTCTGACGGCGCTTTTTCCAGCAGAATCCTGGCTCCGGTGCTTGATCCTCCAATAATGATGAAACATGCAAAATAGATGAAATAACATAAGTATTGTGTCCCAATATGAAATATATCAATGAATAACAGCAAATTATGATACAAAATAGTGATGCAAATTGGACGTATCAGCAGTCATTCCGGCCTGGACTCAGCCGTTCTTGGATTACCTCATTGATCAAAAGTTGCCGGAGGACGAGGTCCACGCACGACAGATCATCAGACGAGCAAGATCCTACACAATTGTTGATGGACAGCTCTACAAACGAAGTGCAAACGGGGTATTTCTCAAATGCGTCTCTAGTCAAGATGGCATTGAAATCCTCAGAGAGATCCATGCAGGGGATTGCGGGCATCATGCCGCCCCTAGGTCCCTCGTTGCAAAAGCTTTTCGGTTAGGATTTTATCGGCTAACAGACTAAAGAAGACGCCGACAAGCTGGTGAAAACTTGCCGAGGTTGTCGAGCACTACGCTACTCAACCAAACGCTCCAGCCCCAAGAGCCGAGGACCATCCCTATCACCCGGCCGTTCGCGGTCTGGGGGCTCGATATGGTTGGTAAGTTAAAGAAATCATCTCCTGGTGGTCATGAATACCTCCTGGTCGCTATTGACAAGTTCAGTAAGTGGATCGAGGCAAAGCCAGTGAGAAAAGCCGATGGTGCTACGACACTAAAATTTGTTTGCAGCCTCGTGACGAGATTCGGCATCCCGCACAGCATAATCACAGATAACGGCATAAACTTTGCACAGGGAGAACTCAAGGATTACTGCGATGAAGTTGGGATCCGGCTGGACCTTGCATCTGTGGCCCATCCACAATCTAATGGTCAGGTCGAACGAGCCAATGGCCTTATACTAGCCGGAATCAAACCTCGCCTTGGAGAACCGCTGCGCCGCGCAGCCGGAGCTTGGGCAGATGAGCTAGACTCTGTTCTGTGGAGTTTACGAACTACCCCTAACAGATCAACAGGATTTACTCCTTTCTTCCTGGTATATGGATCCGAAGCTGTGCTCCCCACTGACATCATCCATGATTCACCGCGAGTTTCCGCCTACAATGAAGAAACCGCCGACGAGGCTCGACAGCCTATCTCGTGGACCTCGATCGAAGAAGCTCGGAATTTAGCCGACCAACGCTCCACCATTTACCGACAGGCTGCGACGCTATCATAGCCGTCGAGTTCGGAACCGCTCGTTCATGGTCGGAGACTTAGTCCTCCGCCTTCGCCAGGTGAAAGATCACAAGTTGCAATCTCCATGGGAAGGACCTTTTGTCATCAGCAAAGTACTACACAACAGATCCTACTATCTCGTTGATTTCCGGGAAACTAAAGGATAGACTCGCTAATCGGCATCGGAAACGAAAACGAGAAGATCCGGGTGACATATATGATGAAACAGATCGTCCCCGGAACATAGCACAGCTACGTCCTTTCCACACTTAGCGCTTTACGCATTACATACCTTGTAATATCTATGATACATGATCAATGAAATAAAGCTTTTGGTTCACTCTTAGAGTCATTTACCTCCTTTAATTTTTCATTTCTGGATCATGTATGTTTTTTCCGACTAAAACCGCAGAGCTGGATCTTTCCGCCTAGGCGTGTATGAAAGTTGTGATTTCTCAAAATCGTCCTTTAGGACGTAAGCTTAAGTTTTCTGATGGAAATTTTTTCTGTTGCAAACTCGTGGATTCCTAGTAGCGACTTCCGGCACCTCGGCTGGGGGCTTGTTTCCGCGGTTATGGACGGATTGCCATTGGGCTTCGCCGCCGCAGCGAGCGTTTCCGGCTAAAGGTTTTCCGGCTCGTGGAAGGTCAAGCGAGTAAGCCGGAAAACATAGAAATCAGCACTTGCTTTCCAACAAAACGAAACATGCAAATAATATTAAAACGGATAGCAGGATAAGTGTTTTCCGCCCGCACATAACATGTTTTCGTCCCTATCTAACTTAAGAATTTAAGTTATTACAAACCCACTCCGGGGCCAAAATGATGCAATTTGTTTCATTGTCTAAAACAGGAACTCTACTCGGAGTCCTCTTCTTCGATTGCTGGTAGGTGGAGCCGCCGTCGCCGTCACCGGATCCGGCCGGAGTCGTCACCGCAGTTTCCTCCGAATGCTCGCCGCTTGACCCGGAGCCTTCCCCATAATACTCCGGCTCACCTGCTTCCTCCTCTCGCATCGGAAAATCCCGAGGGCGGATCGTGTTGGTTGTACCGCAACGAGTGATCCACTCGCCCGACAAACAACCGCTCATAGCCTTCGGTTTCTCGCGAGGAGGGCACCCATGTCGGAATCCTCGGGGACTCCGCGTGCAACATCCGCCAGGTTGAGCGTGGGGAAGTGAGCCTTGCAGGTGGCCAGGACTAGGGAGGCGGCTCCGCGTGCTGAAGATTTTTGCCAGTCTTTGATGAAATCCGGCACTTGTTGCATAAGTTTGGTCATCGTGTCAACGATCGTGGTTTTGGCCTTCTTCAGAGACAGGGTCTTGGCAATTCCGCGACAGGCTTCGAATAACGCGTCGATTGAAATCCGCGCTTCATCGTATGCCTCCGTCCTCTTCAGGTTTGATTCTTTTGACCATTCAAAGCCGAGGCTTGCTGTGCAACAAGGAGGTTCAATTCTGTTAGAAAGAAAGCTTACAAGGTAGTCGGAGCAACGACACGGAAAACACTTACGGAAGATAAGTTTGTCAATGGCCTCCGCCTCCGCTTCCAGAACTTTGTTCTTGGATATCACGGAAATCACGCGGCCCCGGCTTTTCTCCAGCTTTTTCATTCAGCTCCGCCAGGTCACGGGCATGTTTTTCGGACAGCTCTTTCCTCGCTTGATTCTCCTGGGAAGCGGATTTCTTCACAAAATTCTTGAGGGATTCGTTCTCCGCCTCAAGCACCTGGACCTTGGAGGATAGCTCGTCAAACTTGGAGTGCTTGGCAGTCTCTTCTGAAGGTAGAAAAATTGCACATATTATGCATCCTGAACAATTATATCAGAACAAAAAAGCAAGACCCAGATCTCGTACCTTGAAGGCGGGACTCAAGCAGCCGGATAGCTTGTTGGCTATTTTCCGCGTTCTGGCGCAGCCCCTCGATCTCCGTGATTTGCTCCAGCACGTGCACGCGCAGATCTTCGTGCAATTCCGCGTGGTCTGCAAAGCAGCAAGGAGTTAGTCGGATATTTAAAATCTTGGGGGCTAGCGAGGAATTCAAAGTCTTGGTACAAAAATTTTAAATTTCCGCCTCAGGTACATTTTGGGAAAGCAACGGCTAATACATGTTACACGGAAATATATCACCCAATGCTTGGGGGCTAGTATTACCTGCCGCACTTCCCTGTGCTTGGCGAAAAACTCCTTCGAGGCTGTCCTCCGTGTCGGCGAGTTCACGCACCTCCTCGTCCGGTTTTCCCCACACTTTGTTCAGCATGTCGGAAACTTCCGCGTGACGCTGTGAAAGGGTAAGCTTTTGAAGGGACGGAGTTGGTTGGAGGTGGACTCGAGTCGCGTTGGTAACTTGAAGGAGCTTTGCCTTTTGCTCCTGTTCTTCTCCTGTGGGCCCCGCGAAAGCGGAGCTTGGCTGATCTGGCGGAGGAACGGGTGAGGAGGTCCCCTTGGCGGAGTCGCCATGGTGGGCGGGATCTTCAGGAAGATCATCAACATTGATGACATCTTTCGGATCCGGCTTGGAGGCGGATGAAGCCTTGGGCGGAACTTCAACCTCGGGAGTAACAGGAATAGAAGCCGGAGATGGTTTGGCTTTCTTCTTCGGGGCCCTTGGGGCCTTGGGGGGCTGGCTTCCGGAGCTTCGGAAAAAACATAAATGTATAAGTGAGAGTTTGAGCGTGAAACCAGAACTTGGATCCCGGAAATAGGCGCTTACCCGGAAGGCTTGAAGGAATGCTGGATATCAGGTTGCCCCTTGTTGCTGGTGTCAATTAGTGAAAGGCGCTTCTTTTCCGCCTCCGCTCTCCGGGTAGCAGCAGTGCTAGGCACTTCGCGGGCGCGTTTCGCATGGGGGCTGGAAGGAGCGGCCTTCTTCCTCTTCGCAGGGCGGGAAGCCTCGGGAGCTTCCGCCTCCGACGCGGCCTCCGGATCCGTGTTGCCGGTGGAAGGAACCCGGAGAAGAGTTCCGAGTTCGTTTTCTTCGAGCGCTTCGAGCTGATACAGAGTTTAACACTTAGACAAAAAATTTGAATGCGAAGAAAAACAAGAGATTACAGTCAAAGCCGACGTACCGCGGTTCCGGAGCCATTCATGTGGATATCCTTGTTGCACACGTGAACATGAAGTTCACGCGGAGCTTTGATGAGGACCCGGATTCTCTTGTCGAGGGCGTCGGCGGAGAGATTGTCTTTTGTGACACGCATCGGGTCATCGCGCCCTGTGTATTGGAACATCAAGCGGTCCCTGTGTTGAAGCGGCTGGATCCGCTTGGTGAACCAGGAAAGGGTCAAGTCCTTCCCCGTCAACCCCTCCTCCGTCAGTTTACAGATTCGCCTAACGGCGCGCGTGAGTTGGAATGACTCGGAGATGTGGGGGCAATGCGACCATGTCGGAAGCTCGGTGGCGGGGCAGTTCTTGAACGGTGGCAATTTTCTTACGTCCGCGGGGTCGGAAACGTCCTTCAAGTAGAAGAAACCTCCGGACCAGTACCGCGCGGATTCGTGGCAGTCGGTGTGGGGATAGACGCGGCCCGGGCGAATCATGAAGGTGATGGTTCCGCATGTCGCCAGCTCGGAGGACTGCCGGATCCTCTCCTTCTTGACAGTGAAATAGTATTGAAACAGGGAGAGCTCGGGAGTTACCCGGAGATGGCCTTCGCAGAGAGTGACGTGATTGCTGATTGCGAGCACGCTGTTCGGAGAGATGTTGTGGGGCTGGAGCCCATAAGCCTTCAGGATCTCTAGGAAGAAGTCTGAAGGCGGAAATGAGAAGCCTCGCTCCACCAACGCTTTCGTCAGCACCATCTCGTTGTCTTGAGGGGCCGGAGCTAAGGCATTCGGAGTCGTCCTCCAACTTCCGGGTTGCAAGAACCCTTCTCCCTCCAAATTCTGCAGTTCAATATCTGTGGTGGTGCAAGGCCACCATTTCCCTCTGGATTCCGAATCTCGCTGGCGGGCTTTGGATTTCTTGGCAGCAATTTCTTCCGTTTTCTTCTCCACCTCGGAGGTTTTTTCCGGGACAGCTGAGGTGCCCTCGGTGTCCTTGCCGAAATCCTTAATGGGATCCAGCTTGGATCGGGACGAAGAGAGGCGGAGCGGAAGAAATGGGCGTCGCCATGATCGGCTCACTGGTAGGAGGCGGAGTCGTGGACGACATCTGAAGATGTAAAAGCAGTAGCGGAAAGCGTAATTTAGTCGGATCCTCATCGTCAACCTAGCAATCATCCCTACCAACTACGGCAAAGGATCGAAGCTCGGAGAACTTACCGTAATGGACTTCGCGGTGGCCGGAGTCGCCGGCGGTGAGGTTTTTGTGCGGTGGCTCGCCGGAGTTAAGAACACGAAGAACACCACGGTGGTGGACTCGCTTCGGTGATGCTCCGGTGACTTTTTCGGCGAGTTCCGGCACGGCGGAGGTAGAGCTCACGGGCGGCGCTGCGTAGAGAAGGTGAGAACGGGGGGTGAATGAGAAGCTAAGGTCGACGGTGGATATTTATAGGCTGAGGGATGAGATTCGCGCTTCGCATCCTGTGGTCGGAACGCAAGCGTCGCGCCGTTGGATGCGTGACACGTGTCTCAAACCCTAACGGTAAAAATGGCTAGAGATAAGTTACCGCACAAACCGCGCGAAAATGGCGCCAGAATTGGCGGAACCGTTTGAGTCTGTTAAGACTCCGGGTAAAAGCGTGAAGATAAGCAATTCACATTCGCAAGCAGGGGAGTAATCCGGAGGCTTGTTTTTAAGGCTGTCGATGGATGAAGTCCCGCAGAATGGGAAATCTTTCGACTTGTGGTTGGAAGAAAGAAGATATGTTGGAGTTCTTCAACTTTCTCCGCGTTACCATCAATGCCGGAGATCATAAGGTGCAACCATGGCGGAAGCTGCAGGAGAAACTCGGAGAACTCTGGGGGCTACTGTTGTGGGTATACTTCATGGGTGTACCATCGACGAGTGCCTAGATCCGGCAAGCCCGGGTGGCCCATAGACGGTGATGGTGGCATGTGGCCCATCGGGCGGCCCAGTTGCTGTTGATCATGAAGGATGAAGTCCGGCCCAGGATCAGATAGCCGGATCCGCACCGACCTTTGGAGGAACCCGGATCCGTGGAGGCCCATGAGGAACCCGGATCCAGTACGACGTATAGGGAGGGCGGATCCTTGACGTACACGGCAAGATAATGTAACGTAGACTAGGCAATCTGTAATCCGGCTAGGACTCTCCGTGTAAACCCTAGATCCGTGCGCCTTTATAAGCCGGATCCTGGGAGCCCTAGAGGCACAACCACAACCATTGTAACAACGCGCAAGCGCCCAGATAATTCGAGACAAGCAGCAGTAGGCCTGTCATCGTGCAGGTGTTCCGAAGCTGGGTAACCCGCGTACCACCGTCCCGTGTGCACTCCGCCCTATGGCCCCTACTTCTTCTCCCCCTCGTGAGGATCCCTCCTCCGAGGTATCGTCGATTAGGCAACGACACTCCCTTTCAGCGAAGTTAAATATGGACAGCCCATGACAAATATGTTAGTCAAGTTAGATGATTTGGACTCGACGCCCTGACTGGATATCTTGCCAATCATAGGAAGTTTGGTCAGCCAAACATCTTGTATGCTAAAATAGCCTAGGCTTGCAGGAAGAATAGGTAATTCCCTCAGATTTTGGCATCCACTAACTTGCAAAGTATGAAGACTTTGTGGTAACAGCAGCTCCGTGGAAGTACTACTGGACACGCCAGATGATCGACCAATCTGCCGTAGCTTAGGAAGTTCGAATAACACTAGATTCTTCAGCAATACTAACTCGCCAAGAGAGGGAAGGTATTCCCAATTTATGCAGCGAATCAACGTGAATGATACCAGGTTTTTGACAGAGCGGTTCTCAATCCAAGATGGAATTGTGGGACCCTCATAACCCCGAATTAACAATTTCCTAATATTAACATGTGGCTCAAGGTGGTCAAGAACCAAGTCATCTGTCATGATTTGATCAGGTGTCGACCTGTTATGGTGCTGCTAGAGGGATGGCGCGAGAGGGCCGGCCGGGGGCCTTGCCCACGGCCGGTGGCAAGAGGGAAGGGATTTCCTTCTTAATTCTTGCTTCATTAGATTGATACATCTCCTCTCCTTATATAGAGAGGTTTACTTGACTCCCAAGCAAGGCTTACTTGACCCCTAAGCAAACCATAAGACTAACGGGCCCAGACCCATGACGTACTCTAACACTACACCCCACTCGGACACGCAGCTCGTCCTCGAGCTGCAACCTAAACAAACCATGACTCGACGCAACACAAACCTAACACCTAAAAACGAGCCTTTTACATCTCGGCTTGTTTTATTACTCTCAACCTGAAATGGACTGGGACGCTTTATTGTTGACCCCCGAACATAAAGTGGACACCGTCCGCTCGTCGGACGTGCACCCGTACAGCCACCCGGATCCCATGGAAACCAGCGGGACAAAAGGAGCCCGCGCGGCGGCCGGCGGCGGAATGCAGTGGTGCTACGCGGTGCGCTCCGTCGGTGACACCATGCCTTCTCCCCGCCGAATGACCGTCGATGGTGCGGACTTTCGAGGTCGCTGCCCGCGGAAAACAAGCATGTCCGCCGCCCGTGGGGAAACCGTACGCCCAAGATCCTCGACGCAGCGGACGAGATCGAGGTCCGTTGCGCAATGAAGCGCAACTTGAAGGAGCTGCAGCTGCAGATCATGCATCTCCCGCACACGCCGACGCACAAGGAGGCCGCGCGCAGCAGCTTGCAGCATCACCGCCGCCGACACGTGGCGGATAGCGATCAAAGCCGGAAGCGGTGACGACGACGGAGGAAAACAGACCTGGTGGAAGGGCATCCCGGGCGGTGTCGATGTAGAGCCCGGGGCCAAGGTCGCTCCCACACCGCCGAAAGGCGGTGGACGGCGTCGGTGGCGGGCAGCAGCCGCCGCCGCGGTGTTGGTGGTGACGGCAGCAGTCGCCGCTGTTGCGCTTGCCCACCGAACGACAGGGGACAACGTCGGTGAGGACAGCAGCCGCAGCGGTGGCGTTAGGCGGCGGCGGCTCGCCGCCGTTGCCGTAGCGTCCCGGTGGGGAAGAAGGCGGCCGGACTGTCGGAGAAGTGGGACCCCCGGCGCCGAGGTATGGCCCGACCCGGAGATGATGGACAGCGGCAGCGGGGACCGCAGCGAGCCCGACGTCGGGTGGCGGCGACAACAAGAAGCAGCGTCGGCTGCCACGGCAGCAGCGGCGGCCGCGGCGGCCCGTAGGGATCGGCCGAGAAGAGGCGGATCTCCCGGACAGCGGTGGTGAGATCGCGGATGGCCGTCGAGAGCTCTTGCTGCGAGAGGAGGGGGCGGCACCGGCGACATCCGCCGGGGCGCCGCGACGCCCGTGGAGGGCGGCGGCAGGGGCGCGGCGGCGGAGGAGGCCGGCGGCGTCTCGGAGGCGGCGGCGGTGGTGGCGATGGGCTGGCTCGAAGACATGATCGTAGAGGTCTCTGATACCAAATGTTATGGTGCTGCTAGAGGGATGGCGCGAGAGGGCCGGCCGGGGGCCTTGCCCACGGCCGGTGGCAAGAGGGAAGGGATTTCCTTCTTAATTCTTGCTTCATTAGATTGATACATCTCCTCTCCTTATATAGAGAGGTTTACTTGACTCCCAAGCAAGGCTTACTTGACCCCTAAGCAAACCATAAGACTAACGGGTCCAGACCCATGACGTACTCTAACACGACCACTCTAAATACAACGAGTTGAGGAGCTCTTTCTCCTTCAACTTGGCATCCTTAGCTTCTTCGTAATTCTTAACATTGTCAAGACCCCCCACAGACAATTCACGGAGATCTCTGAAGTTCCTGATTGCACTTATTTTGTTGCATATTTTTCCTCCTACCTGGTAGTCATGTAATTCTTGAAGAGAAGTGAGCCTGCTTATACAAAAATTTCCAAATCCATGCACTCCATAGGACACATACAGCAAACCTTCAAGGTCCCCTAAATATCTCACTTCATATGTTTTGGTCTCCAAACCAGAACCACATTGAAGTACCAGCAAGTGATACAGTTTCGCAACCCCACATATCGTGCCTGCTGATATCTTGTGCAAGTAGATATAGCGAAGATGTTTTAAGTTGCCAAGCTTGTCAGCAAGACAGAATGTGTTCCAAAGTTCTGAATGCAATAGACGCAATGATTTTGAGCTCTCGATAACCATTTCAAGTGCACCAGCTATATCATTTTCAACCTGGCGACGGTTTCTATAAATGCTGAGAATGATAATAGTGCGTATGTTCTTAAAATGGGAGATTTTCTTGACCTCGTCAGCAGAGAAACTGTGAATATTGACAATGCATAGGTGTCGCAATGTATCCTTCTCGTAATTGAGCTGAAAAGGATCATCTATTCTTGCACATTCACCAGTTGACACATTCCTTGCTAATTCATGCATCAAGTCATGCATTACATAATGTTCAAACTGTTCCCATCCAATGGCTACGGATTTCAGATCAAAGAATGATTTTCTAGTTAGCTGAGCCAAGAAGTGTTCTGCAGTATCCACCAAAGTTTGAGTGTCACTTGCAGGCTCTGAGATCAATCCTGAACCAATCCACAGTTGCACAAGTTCTTTCTTTTGAAATTCGTAGTCCTGAGGAAATATGCAACAATACCGAAAGCAAATCTGCAGCTTTGTCGGTAAGTGGTAGTAGCTTAATCTGAGAACCTTCATAATATCATCCTCAGTTCCTTTAAAATTTTCCAATCCTTGATCCAAGAATCTGCTCCAGTACTCAAGGCTCATATTACTTTGCAAATGCTCACCGACAACCTTTGTTACCAAAGGACATCCTCTCAGCTTTTTTGCAATTTGTTCTCCAGTTAACTTCAAATATACACTATCTCCTGGACCGAACCCGGAAAAGGCATGATGTGTGAAGAGCTCGAGATTTTTATCTTCTTCCAATCCTTGCAATGTCAGGCACTGATCTCCTTTGACTCCCATCACCTTTGCAGCCATGTCCGCTACAGATTGCATTCGGGTTGTCAACAAAATTTTGCTCCTGGTGTTCAATTTCCTCAGTGGAGCAAAAAACTTCTCCCATTCATCTCTTCTCTTATCTTCCCAAACGTCATCCAAAACTAGCAAAAAATTGATAGACTTGAGTTTCTCTATTAGATCTCTCTGTAGTGGTTCTAAATGATCAGCGCTTGGTTTTATGCCTGTAGCACATTCCAGTATTTTACTTGTCACCGATGTCGCGTCAAAGCTAATAGATACAGTAATCCAGATCACCTTAAAATGCTTCAGAACCTCCTCTTGTTCGCATATGCTCTGAGCCAAAGTAGTTTTCCCCATGCCACCATGACCAACCACTGAAATAATAGGAATACTCTTGGTCATTGTCACCCCTGTTTCACCCGATTCAACTGATGGGTTGGCCAGCCAACCAGCAATCTGTTCTTTCTCCTTTTCTCGTCCAACAAAAATGGTTGCACTTAATGTGGAACCAGTCTGGCGACTATTGTCAACAAGCTTCTGCACTTGCTGCTGACTACTGGCAGAAGAACCTCCGCTGAGATGGTCTGTGAGGTTGAGGAAACTGACAACACCTGCAGCAGCCTTGTCTAAACCATCCACAGATTTCATCAGTCTCTTGAAACTGTCACTGTGATTATTTTTCCTGAAAAAAGGGCCACTCTTAACAGACTTGACAAACTTGTGCTTCATCTTACCGAAAGGAGAACCCCAGTCGCTAACCCTTTGGTGCTTGGCCTTCTCTTCGAGCCCGTAGTATTCAAGCTCGTCGATGGCGTCCTCCGCCGCCTGGACTGCATCCCTAAGCTGCCAAAGCCATGCATCTAGAGCGCTGCTCTGCCCCCTGACATGTTCCGGGCTGACGACATCCAACACCGCCTGGATCTGCGGCATGGCCCGCAGTAGCCGATTCTTCACCTCATCCATGTCTTTGGATTTGAAGTATTCATCGATGTAGCCGAAAGCCTTGTTGATCAAGAAGGATATAGCCGGCGTTGCCACAGACTTCCCTGCAAAAACGAGTGCCGCAGAGGCAGCCATGTCTGTGGATGGATTCTTCTTTCGTGTGTGCTCGTGGGAAAGGAGAGCTAGCAATGAACAAATGATGAATTTTGCAAACCCTGGATCTGGAGTAGTTGCTATGTGGTGTGGAGAGGGGAAAAATGCTGATATGTACCATGAAAATTGACCCTTTGATGAGTCCTAGTCATAAGCCAAGTCGTTGCTAACAACAAGGTGGCCAAACTTCAAACGGAAGTTTCCATGGTCTCCATCAATCCACAATGCAGGGCCTGTAATGCGCCAGCAATACAGGATAAACCAGATGTATACCATGAAGATTGACCCTTTCTTTCCAACTTTGAAGCAAAACATATGAGCCAACTCCAAATCTCCAACAAAATCTGACTTTTCTGATGTTCACCTGTGCTGCCAAGTTGGGGCCAATCATGGCCCGGCTGATCTACATCATCCCTGATGGGCAAAAGTCGTCATGTCTGGACGATGACCCTGTCAGTGATTGGAGACGAATGGTTTAACCTGTAGCAGTGTCTACACATAACTAAAATTTCACATACTAATGCAACTGTCAATACAACATGAAACTATATCAATATTCAAACCTGAATGCACTAACCATAAAAAAAAGTTTCTTCACATCCCTGAGCAATAACCAAATTGGCTGATGGCCTGGACTGGAGCAGCCGGGCACATGTCAATACTACTTGCCTGGCCAACAGCGTGCTCCAGGCCGCCCGTCCATGCCCACCAGGCGTGCCCGCCGGCTTGTCCACCGCCAGGTGCGCAGATCAATGCCCTCCAGCCAACGCCTCGACCTCTGGCTCGTTTGCCGATGTGTCTTGCAGCAAGCTCTGCGTGCCTCCGCCGTCATGTACAGTCTGCTCAGTTCTGACCCTGTGAGGCTGATCTGCTCTGGAGATCGGAACGGAAGAGGTTGGGGATTCCCTTCTTTTCTTCTGCTCAGTTCTGTTTTTTTTAGGGGAAAGTTTTTCTAGTTGATTCAGGGAAGCTGGTTGAGCATATGGGCTGGTGAGTTAAAGGATCAGTTGAGTTAATGGGCTTGTAAGTATGCTTATGGGCTATTTATCGAATACCATGCCAGATTGGCAGGTCACCAACCAAACAAATCTATCACAGGCTTGGCCTTATCAGGCAAAAAAAAGAACTCAGGCCCAGGCCCAGGCCAAGGTTGTTGCTTTACCCAGGAAGACATCTAAAGACATCTAAGAGCATCTCCACCGGCGGCCCGATAGCGGCCCCGATAGCAATTTGGGGGTCGGGGTGAAAATGGGCTCGCAACGACGCGCCCAAACGGCGCCGGTCAATTTTGGAGCCCAATAGAATCGGCGGCAACCCCGTGCCGGCCCCTTCGGCAAGGGCGCGAATCGGGTGCGCCGACGCCTCGCGGAACGACGGTTTTCGCGGATGGGGGTGCCTTGTCAGCGAGGGGACGCTGCGGTTCGCATCGGAAACGACGCGGGGAGGTTGGTCGTCGGTGTTAATGGCCTCCCGCACGGAAATAAAAACGGCGAGGGCGGCGACTGTCCACGCGGCGTCCACCTACCTTACCCACGCGCCATCAATGCGCGTCCGCCGCCTCCCTTAAAACCTCAGCGACGCGCACTTCCCTCGGTTCCCCACCGTCCAACCCTAGCCGCCGCCGTCCAAGCGCCGCGCAAATCTCCCACGCACCCCGCCGACGATGGCACACAACGACCAGGCCGGCAGCAGCGGCGGCGGCATGCGCTCAACGCAGCTGTCGTTCGACGAGGCCGACGTGCTATACTAGCACCGGATCCCCGTGCCAGTACATTTCAAGCTGCCGCACGGCTGGCACGTCTCCAACGGCGCTTCGCTGTGCCGCCGCGAGGAGCACAGATGCGGGCCCTCGCCACGGAACGGCCGGGCCTCGATGACGCCGGAGGAGAGGAGCCTGGCGGAGAACGCCCTCGAAAGCCCGCACTGGGAAGAGCGCTTCATTACCGAGCGCGCCGAAGAGGTCGCGCGGATGGACAATCCCTCCGGCGGCCGCTTCAACAACGCCGGTCGCCGTGCCTGGTGGTACGGGCGCGACATCGACCGCACGATTCGGGAGTACGGCTACCGTCCATGCGTCCGCGGGCAACAGGAGCCGGTCTACTTCCCCCAGGCGGCGACCAAGGCGCCGCCGCCTACCAAGCAGAGGGCGCCGGAACGGATCGCAGCGTCCGAAACCTCGCGCACGGGATCGTCCGCCGTCAGACGCACGCGCTCGGCCGCGCCCGCACCTCCTTACGGAGGCGTCGTCATCCGCGACGACACCAGGCGCGCCTCCTCTGCTCCTGTTCGTCGGACGACTGGGTCGGGCCGCCGCTCCCGCGTCAAGGAGGAGGACGCCTCACCACCACTTCCGCCGGCGAAGAAGACGTGGTGGGAGAAGGAGGTCGAGGCGCAGGCGGCCCTCCATGGCAACGGCGACGAGGAGGAGTTCCCCGGCCAGAACTTCATCCTCGGCCGCTCCGTCAACGAGGACTACCGCCACATCGCGATCGACCCACGGCAGGCGGCGGTGTGGTCCACTAGGGACCACGACGCCAACTTCGTCGACCTCGCCGGACCATCCGAGCTGCCGGCGCCAAAGGAGGAGAAGGCCGACGAGGAGGAGGCCGACGACGTCGACAGTTGGTCCTTCTCATCCAGCGGCGACGAACTCGACTTCAGGCCTTCGACTCCCCACACTGCTAGATGTTTATTTTTAGTTTTTTAGTTTGACATCGTGTTAAATTGGTACACATTTCGTTCACATTTCGTTCAAACTACGTATGAATATCGTGTCGCAAATTTATATTTAAATTTATAAATCTATCGGGGCCGCCTGTTTGGGGGCGCCGATGTGGGAACAGCGTCTCCAAATGGAGGATGCAGTGCCGACGCCCCCAAACGAAGGTGCCGGGACGCCTATTTGGGGGCTACCGGCTGAATCCTCAAACGTTTTCTTAAGCAAATGGTTACACGCGATCACCTAACAGTGATATAGAGAAAATCCTCACAAGTTCAGGAAAGCGTTTGATCCAAAATATATTTGCAGGACAGTACAGGTGTTAATACAATAGAGAAGTCAAAATGGATTTTTACCGTATCCTTTGACTTGAGAACGTATCACTTTGCTATCTTTGTAAGAGCCAAATAAGCCTTTTGTTCTCGAATACACACCACTGCGTCACCTCCTGTTTCTGCAAACAGACTCGGGGATCGAACGGATAAACGCTCGCTCGCTCAGGACAGTGCTGGACTGCTCCTGATTTTCCTGCATATTTGACAAACTGTTTTATGAATTGGCAACATCAAAATACTTTATCTATACTATGGTTGTGAACTAAGCGCATAGAATAAAAATCAACTGCAAGGAATAAGTCTTGCTGGTGGCCATAATACACACATTAGTGCGTACACAGCTTAAGATAATTCATCAATTAGGCAACACAACACAGTGTCACACGTGTGGGTTAGGCATAGCCTGGAACTTGCAGTATAAGAACATTTCTTCAGTCAGCAGCATCCTCTTACTTCAGAAACAAAATAATCGATCAGCTAATTCATTTTTGCTGTCTAAGTTACCAGGGTTTTTTATTAACTGTAGCTGTCAGAGATAGTTTGTTATTCCAGAGGGAAGTCTCAAGTCTCAATCTATGAATCAAGGACAGAAAGCTGTGTCCTTTGCGTTTCAGAAACAATTTAATCTAAGTGCACAAATCAACAAGCCAACTGAGTAACTTCTGGTTCTGTGGTTGTGTTTTTTATACTTATCCTGTTTTCAGTTGTGGGGACATCTTTGAACTTTCAATGGTTATGCAACACACACAAAAAAACAAGTCAAGGTCTCCTGGTTAATGCTGATCTCAGCTAAGCTAGTTCAGTAATGAATCTGGAAATCAGTAGTTAATCCATATAATATCCAGTCAATCAGCATTAGACCAGAAACTTTCTGAGATGGAATAACTGAGGTACACGCGCTCCCTTAGAACACATGCTCCAAATTTAATTCTTACTAAACCATCTGAGGACTGTGCCTGTTTGGACCTATATAATATGGTCTGGAACCAGGCCTGATACTCAGCATGCATATTCGACTTCTAAAATGATTGAAATCAGGCTCACACTCTGGAGCATGCCTGAAAGCAGTCCATTTTTCAGGCCAGGAGGTCTCACCATCGAACCTTCAGGGCTCTGTTCATGAATCCTGTGAACTGCGAATAAAGACAAACAGATTGAAAGGTCAAAATATTATTGGATTACAGACTAGTTATGAACTTCATACTGTTGCTGGCTAAGCTAATACCTACTTTTCAAGCTGACTGACTAGTGCTTCCATCTGGTTTGTTATCGCAGAAGAAAATTTCAAACTACACAGTATCTGACCAAGCAGATATGGCATGCATTCACATGTTGGATAGCAAAATTTTATTTTTTATGTGGGAGCATAAATTATGAGCTATACTTTAACTAGAATGTGAACAGATCTATAAGCTGCTGAAGACTTTTCCAGATTATAAGTGAATTAATCAGAGAAACCTGTAAGCGAACTAATAAAAATATCATGTACCTAGTGATATTCAACTTTGAACACTAAAACAATACAAGCTGATGGAAATTTCTCCAGATTATAAGCAACTACTATGGTATTACTTTCTTTCAATTTCCGAGAGACTTCTGGGTAATCGATACAAATGATTACGCAAACTAGTCAATTTTTGTTTCTTATTATATGCAACGCGTTTTCCAACTTTGAGCACATAAACAATACAAAATTCAGCTAAGTCTCCCAGTCAACGCTGATCTGACCCACGAAACAGGTAATAAAATTTATGAAAGTCAACTGTAAATAACCAAATAATATATCTGATGCATCAGTATCAGCCTTTTTTTTAGATCAACATCAGTATCAGCCTTTATCATCTGCAATAGACGAACTTGAGATAGCATTGGCCTTCAGTTAGCAAGTTAGAAAGACAGGTCCATAGGAAGTAGCTACGGAAGTCTCCAACCATGAAAGAAGCACCACTTCTGATGATTCTCATCACCTTCCAAGTGACGGCACTATCTGCAACCTCTTCCGGGCTCCCCATATCGTTGCCAGGATGTCCTGACAAGTGTGGCGACGTGTCAATCCCCTACCCCTTTGGCATCGGCAATGGCTGCGCCGCAGCTAGCATGAACAGATACTTCATCGTCAACTGTAACAGCACCTTCCAACCCCCAAGACCAATGGTCGGTGACCCTCCAGCGACAGCAGAGATCATGGACATATCCCTGGAGCACGCTGAGATGCGCGTTTACGGACCCATCAGCTACAACTGCTTCACGTCGAACACCACAGTGATGGACAACAACACCGGTGGCTTTGACTTGGTAGATACGCCGTTCATCCCCTCAACCACCCGCAACCGCTTCACGGTCATCGGCTGCAACACCATGGGGATCATTGGTGGCTACACACACAGCAACCCCGACCTGTACGTGGCCGGCTGCTACTCCTACTGTCAGGGCATCAACAGCACATCAAATGGTGCCCCATGCACTGGGAAGGGCTGCTGCGAAACCACCATCACCCCAAACCTCACCGACTACGCAGCGCTCTTAATCATCAACCAGAGCAGTGTATGGACATTCAACCCATGCTTCTACGCTATGCTTGCAGAGGTTGGATGGTACAGCTTCAGGCAGCAGGACCTTGTCGGGCGTCTTGGGTTCATCAAGGAGAGAGCCAAGAGAGGTGTGCCACTTGTCGCTGACTGGGCCATCAGAAATGGCTCCTGCCCAAAGGATGGAGCGAAGGCACCATTTGGATATGCATGTGTCAGTTCAAATAGCTATTGTGTGTATGCAATCAATGGCCCAGGGTACATGTGCAACTGTTCTGAAGGATACGAGGGCAATCCTTATCTCCCCAGAGGCTGTCAAGGTGAATAATGTACTCGTAAAGAATTTTTATTGATTTTGGAAATCATGATAAGCGACTGTCTGAAGAAACAACTCTATCCAACACATAAACTTCAACATTGCAAGCATATTCAGTAGATTTTCATTCCTTCTTAAATTTTTAGTTGGATTCATAGTATATTTTACATTTTGGCTTACTTAAGGCTTCCTGGTACTTCATATTAAATTTGAAATTATGTTCAGACATAGATGAGTGCAAGCTGCATAAGCAAAACCCCAATTATGAAGAATTATATCCATGCAAAAATGGGGTATGCCGCAACATACCAGGAGGCTATGTGTGCAAATGCGGGATAGGAAAAAGATCAGATGGCAAAAATTCTGGATGTCGACCTGTGCTGACCCAAGCTGAACAGGTGGTGATAGGTAAGGATGATACCCGATAACATAGTCAGTGTGCATTTCCATGCTTTTAATTGAGTTGAAATATCTCAAAAATCATGCTGCAGGTCTCAGTGTTTCTTCAGCTGTGGTGATAGCACTGATATGCATGTTGGCCATGAGATTTCAAAGAAGAAAGTACAGGAAGGAGAAGGATGCGTATTTTAGAAAAAATGGAGGTTTGAAATTATATGATGAAATGAGGTCAAGGCAAGTGGACACCATTCATATACTTACAGAGAAAGAGGTAAAGAAAGCCACAGAAAACTACAACAATGATCGAGTTATTGGCTGTGGTGGTCAAGGAATGGTTTATAGAGGAACTCTAGATCATGACAAAGAAGTTGCCATAAAGAAGTCCAAAGTAATCAACGACAACTGCAGAGAAGAATTTGTAAATGAGATAATAATACTGTCGCAGATCAACCATAGGAACATCGTGAGGTTACTCGGTTGCTGCTTGGAGGTAGATGTGCCTATGTTGGTATATGAGTTCATATCAAATGGCACCCTCTTTGAGTTCCTTCACAGCAGTGATTGCAAATCAGTAATCCCATTGGATCTTCGACTGAAGATTGCTACACAATCAGCAGAGGCCCTTGCTTACATTCATTCATCAACTTCTCGCACAATTCTGCATGGAGATGTCAAATCACTCAATATACTCTTGGATGATGAATACAATGCAAAAGTTGCAGATTTTGGAGCTTCTGCGCTGAAGCCTATAAATAAAGATGATTTCATCATGTTCATCCAAGGAACTCTTGGGTACCTTGACCCGGAGTCATTTGTCAGTCACCATCTTACTGACAAAAGTGATGTCTACAGTTTTGGGGTTGTTCTTCTAGAGCTACTAACAAGGAAGAAGCCTATATACATTGATAATCTTGATGAACAGAAAGCTCTATCTCATACCTTCGTATTGATGTTTCAGCAGAAGAAGCTCCGTGATATATTGGACGCTGATATAATAGAAGATGAGGTTATGTTGGTGCTCGAGAAACTAGCTGAACTTGCCATGCATTGTTTGAACCCAATAGGAGATGAGAGACCAACAATGAAAGAAGTAGCAGAGCGCTTACAGATGTTGAGCAGAATCCAGATGCAGCAAGTTGCCACACCAAATCCTATCAGGATGCATTACAGTTATGGAGAATTGTCAATGTCTATACCGTCTGGCGGGATGAAATACCAGAGCAGCGACACAGCCAAATTGGTCTTAGATGTAGATCGCCTATGATGATTATTATTTGCATCTCTCTTTGCCTGCAGATGTAATAGTGAGCATAGTTTCTTGTAAAATTGTAACACATCTTTCAAGATCACTATATTATCCTTTTACGCATATATGTTAGTTCATGGTCTCTAAGACAACTCTGTATGTGTGTGCACATAGTTGGTTGATATTCATCGGTTATGCCTATATATACAGCACAATGCACGTTTCTAGTGGAGTACAATTTCTTCAAAATCTATCAGCTTTATTTTATGGTTCAAATTAAAAATTACTAGTACATGTTGAGATCTACTTATTCACATTTATGATGTCTGACTTCGCATTACACATCCAATTAACAGGGTTACGGGTTACCATATTAGTCCCTATAAAAGGGGAAAACCTTGGGAATCCTCTGGTTAAACCGAGAAAGATTCTGATAAACAAACACCTGTGATTTAGCCAACCAGCTTGAATAATTTTCTTGCATGTTCCACACATTACGAAATGGCTAAGTATTACGGGTAACTGCAGCAAGGCAGCAGCCATGACCAAATGGACGCTACAGTAGGTGAGAAGAGATGATTTTACCGCAAATCTAGACAGAGCCCCGTGCGCAGGTGCATCATTCATCCATCTCGATCTCTTCTTCGCTCCTCCGCCTCGCCGATCCAGCCTAGGGCGGCAGATGGCCCCTTACCAATCCCGGTGGCACCGCGGTTGGGCAGCGCCGCCCGCTCGCCCTTCGACTTCGAGCCGTGAACCTCACGTCGCTGCTTCCGCAGCAGCAACCATCCCCCCTTAACGGGATCTGACGCCTTTGCCGCCGGCTGGAGCCGATCGAATGGCAGGACTGAGGCGTGGACGAGACTGTAACAGGACTGAGGCTAAGATCGTTGGCGCTCCTCACGCCAAAATTCGACCAGCGGTGAGCCCAGAGAAGCCAGGCAAATTATGAATTCAACAATCAAATTCAAACAAATAAAGTAAAATTTAGGCGAAATTTACAGGGATTCATATAATATAGGCTATTTTATTAATTTTTCGCTGAATTCGCACCTATATTCGAAATCGGCGTACATGTAGTAGATGAAAATTAATAAAACAGGGTTCTACATGTCGAAATGGCGGTAGAACGCCGTGTAGTCGCCGCTGCCGTCAAAATGGTCATCGTCCTTGCGGCGACGCCTGCGGCTGGCGGCTGCTTCTCTGGCCTGGGGCCCCGACGCGTCGAGGAGGAGGCGACAGCAACGCCCAGTCGTCCATGCTATCATCAAGGACGACGACGCGGTGGGTACGGCGCTGCGCGGCCTCCTCGAGCAGTCGCTGCTGGCGCTCCGCCTCCTCCCTCTCCCACTCCGCCTTGGACCAAGCGGGCGTCGCGACCATCGGCATCTGGAGGTCGACGGGGACAACGCCGTTCAGAGAATGCGCCTTGACCGCCTCGAGGATCACGTCGTCCTCGGCGTCGGGGGAGGTCACCGGCGTGGCCTCCTTCTTCGGCTTGCGCAAGCTCCTGCCGGTGCCTGGCTCGCGCTTGACGCGAACCAAGCGGCCATGGCGACGTGGAGGCGACGGGTCCTACCTCTCGCGGATGACTATCCCGACGCCGCGGTCTCGGTTGTGCAGCGGCAAGACAGGCTCCGGCTTGACAGCGCGGAGCTGGCTCCTTGGCGTGGCTGGCGACGACGTGTAGAGGAAGAAGAGGGGCGAAAAGAGGGGGAATATATAGGCGGTCGTAGGCCGAGTGTCCGCGGGCAACTGGCTCGCCATTAACTCCGCCGCGTGTCCACTTGTCTGCTGCTCCGGCCAGTAATGGCACGCAGAAGCCGAGGAGATGATGATCACCGACCTGTGTTACTGATACATCTCCAACGTATCTATAATTTTTTATGTTCCATGCTAGTTTCATGACAATACCTACATGTTTTATTCATACTTTATATCGTTTTGATGCATTTTCCGGCACTAACCTATTAACAAGATGCTGAAGCGTCAGTTCCTGTTTTCTGCTGTTTTTGGTTTCAGAAATCTTACACAGGAAATATTCTCGGAATTGGACGAAATCAACGCCCAGGGTCTTATTTTTCCACGGAGCTTCCAGAAGACCGAAGAGCATACGAAGTGGGGCCACGAGGGGTCGTAACCATAGGGCGGCGCGGCCTGCATGGGGCCCGCGCCGGCCTATGGTGTGGGGCCCCTGCGCCGCCTCCAACTCTGCCCTTCCGCCTATAAAGCCTCTCCGTCGCGAAAACCCTAAAAACATAAGCCGCGAGATGAGAAAAGTTACGCAGCCGCCGCCATCGCGAAGCCAAGATTCGGGGGACAGAAGTCTCTGTTCCGGCACGCCGCTGGGACAGGGAATTGCCCCCGGAAGGCATCTCCATCGACACCACCGCCATCTTCATCGCCGCTGCTGTCTCCTATGATGAGGAGGGAGTAGTTCTCTGAAGGAGATATGCCCTAGAGGCAATAATAAAGTGGTTATTATTTATATCTTTATGTTTATGATAAATGTTTATATATCATGCTATAATTGTATTAACCGAAACATTAGTACATGTGTGATATGTAGACAAACAAGAAGTCCCTAGTATGCCTCTTAAACTAGCTTGTTGATTAATGGATGATTAGTTTCATAATCATGAACATTGGATGTTATTAATAACAAGGTTACATCATTATATGAATGATGTAATGGACACACCCAATTAAGCGTAGCATAAGATCTCGTCATTAAGTTATTTGCTATAAGCTTTCGATACATAGTTACCTAATCCTTATGACCATGAGATCATATAAATCACTTATACCGGAAAGGTACTTTGATTACACCAAACACCACCTGCGTAAATGGGTGGCTATAAAGGTGGGATTAAGTATCCGGAAAGTATGAGTTGAGGCATATGGATCAACAAGTGGGATTTGTCCATCCCGATGACGGATAGATATACTCGGGCCCTCTCGGTGAAATGTCGTCTAATGTCTTGCAAGCATATGAATGAGTTCATAAGAGACCACATACCACGGTACGAGTAAAGAGTACTTGTCGGAGACGAGGTTGAACAAGGTATAGAGTGATACCGAAGATCAAACCTCGGACAAGTAAAATATCGCGAGACAAAGGGAATTGGTAATATATGTGAATGGTTCATTCGATCACTAAAGTCATCGTTGAATATGTGGGAGCCATTATGGATCTCCAGATCCCACTATTGGTTATTGGTCGGAGTGAGTACTCAACCATGTCCGCATAGTTCTCGAACCGTAGGGTGACACACTTAAAGTTGGATGTTGAAATGGTAGTACTTGAATATGGAATGGAGTTGGAATATTTGTTCGGAGTCCCGGATGTGATCCCGGACATCACGAGGAGTTCCGGAATGGTCCGGAGAATAAGATTCATATATAGGATGTCATTTTATGTGAATAAAATGTCGCGGAAGGTTCTATGGAAGGTTCTAGAAGGTTCTAGAAAAGTCCGGAAGAAACCACCAAGGAAGGTGGAGTCCACATGGGACTCCACCTCCATGGCCGGCCAGCCCTAGATGGGGTGGAGTCCCAAGTGGACTCCACCATAGGGGGCCGGCCACCCCCACATGGGAGGTGGGAATCCCACCTTTGGGTGGGAGTCCTAGTTGGGCTAGGATTGCCCCCTCCTATGGAAGGTTTTGGTTTCGGGTCTTATTCGAAGACTTGGACACCAACACTTGGGTTCCACCTATATAATGAGGGGCATAGGGGAGGGGGCCGGCCACACCAAAGCCACCACCTTGGCCGCACCCCTTGGAGGCCGGCCACCCCCTCTCCCCAAACCCTAGCCGCCCCACTCCTCCTTCTTCCCCGCACGCTTAGCGAAGCTCCGCCGGGATTCTCCACCGCCACCGACACCACGCCGTCGTGCCGTCGGATTCAAGAGGAGCTACTACTTCCGCTGCCCGCCGGAACGGGGAGGTGGACGTCGTCTTCATCAACAACCGAACGTGTGACCGAGTACGGAGGTGCTGCCCGTTCGTGGCGCCGGAACCGATCGTGATCAAGATCTTCTACGCGCTTTTGCAAGCGGCAAGTGAACGTCTACCGCAGCAACAAGAGCCTCATCTTGTAGGCTTTGGAATCTCTTCAAGGGTGAGACTCGATACCCCCTCGTTGCTACCGTCTTCTAGATTGCATCTTGGCTTGGATTGCGTGTTCGCGGTAGGAAAATTTTTGTTTTCTATGCTACGTTATCCTACGAGTGGTATCGCAGCCGTGTCTATGCATAGATGGTTGCACGAGTAGAACACAATGGTTTTGTGGGCGTTGATGCTCTTGTTGTCTTTAGTTTGAGTACTTTGCATCTTTGTGGCATAGTGGGATGAAGCGGCTCGGACTAACTTTACATGACCGCGTTCATGAGACTTGCTCCTCGTTCGACATGCAACTTGTATTGCATAAGAGGCTTTGCGGGTGTCTGTCTCTCCTACTATAGTGAAGATTCAATTTACTCTTCTATTGACAACACTAGTATCACCGTTGTGGTTCATGTTCGTAGGTAGATTAGATCTTACTCGAAAACCCTAAACCACGTAAAATATGCAAACCAAATTAGAGACGTCTAACTTGTTTTTGCAGGGTTTGGTGATGTGATATGGCCATAATGTGATGATGAATATGTATGAGATGATCATTATTGTATTGTGGCAACCGGCAGGAGCCTTATGGTTGTCTTTAAATTTCATGTTGAGTAGTTTTTCAAAGTAGTTGTAATAGTTGCTACATGAGGTGAACAACCATGAAGACGGCGCCAAGAACCTTGACGCTACGCCGACGATGATGGAGATCATGCCCGTTGATGATGGAGATCATGTCCGTGCTTTGGAGATGAAGATCGAAGGCACAAAGACAAAAGGGCCATATCATATCACATATGAACTGCATGTGATGTTAATCCTTTATGCATCTTATTTTGCTTAGATCGCGACGGTAGCATTATAAGATGATCCCTCACATTAATATCAAGATAATAAAGTGTTCTCCCCTCGTATGCACCGTTGCCAAAGTTCGTCGTTTCGAAGCATCTCGTGATGATCGGATGTGATAGATTCAACGTTCATATACAACGGGTGTAAGCCATGTTGCACACGCGGAATACTTGGGTTTGCTTGACGAGCCTAGCATGTACGGACATGGCCTCGGGACAACGGAAACCGAAAGGTTGAACACGAGTCATATGGATGATATGATCAACATGTTGATGTTCACCATTGAAGCTACATCATCTCACGTGATGATCGGTTTTGGTGTAGTGGATGTGGATCGTGTACCACTTAACAACTATGAGGGATGTTGTATTAAGTGGGAGTTCATTAGTAATTAGATTAAAACATGAACTAATTATCATAAACTTAGTCTCAGTAGTATTTTTGAATTAATTTTGTAGTATTGGCATCCGTTTACTACTATGCGCTAGTCTTGTAATTGAGATAGAAATACTGTTAAAATCTGACAAGAAACTTTACGGTTTGGTATCGTATTGTTAAAGAATCAAGAATTGATTAAGTCCTATTGCAAACTTTTAGTAAACCTCACATTGTTGATTCAAAGAGTTATGGTTTCAATTAGTACCTAAAGTTATCTTGTCTCCGGAAAACTTGAAGTTCAAATTTGTTTGAAAAGTAAGGAGCTGAAAATTTAGTTTTCACAAATAATCAAGGTATGAGATATATGTGATATCTAAGACCTTATTACAAGATGATAGAATATAATTTGGTGAGACTACATAAACTCATAAGTTTTATGGGAATGTACGAAGGTTGAAGACGCAAGGCGTCACAATCCTCCAACTATTGGGGCACTAACGATATTCGCATATCCATGAAGTGACCATCCTTAAGATGCACCGTTGCTAAGACTCGTCGTTTCGAAGCATCACGTGATGATCGGGTGTGATAGATTCTACGTGTGCATACAACGGGTGCAAGCTAGATTTGCACATGCAAATACCAAGGTTAAAACTTTACGAGCCTAGCATGTACAGACATGGTCTCGGAAAGTCGTCATGATATGATGGATAAAATTATGAGTGAAATTGTTCATCATATTACAAGGTTACTAATAGTGAAATCCGGAACACTTGTCATATGATGATCAACTTCAAAATAAGAACCTCAAGGTTATTGGTATCAGACCAACAAACCTAGAAGTTATTAATGTTGAAGTGTTTTTCTGAATAATGAGGAAAGCTAAAAGAGAAACTGCAAAGATATTTTGGCAGAAAGAAACAAAAGACTAGAAAGTCTAGCTCAGGTGTATATAAATGATATACATGTTATGGTTGTATTCCTAGTTAAGTCACACAATGAAATTCTTGGGTATTAATACCATATTGGTTGGTATGAAGTGTCATACAAAACAACGCAATACAAGAATACAATGGCCTATGTGATCGACAAGGAATATGATAGGAATGCACGTCTGGTACAAAATAAAGTGTTATTATGTTCGTCGTTGGCATTCTATCTAGCCCTTAGAATTTATAATAAAGAACTTAATAATTGTTATTTTGCTCTGGTCAAATGAAAACAATGAGTTGTTCAAATTATGACATTACTCCATGTATGATGGATAAGTTATTATAAATCTTAATGGTGAAACACACATACATAACACTGACGCTAAAAATGCCATAAGGCAAATGATTTGAATTCCACTTATTTGTGGAACCGCAATTTAGGTCATGTTAGAAAGGATCGCATGAAGGAACTCCATACAAATGGATTTTTGGAGTCATTCGATTTGTTGAATCGTTTGGCACTTGCAAAATCTTTTCTAAAAGGTAATGACTGAAATACCGTTCATAGGCCGAAGAGTTGAACGGGAAACTAACTTAGTGAAAACATACATAATGATATATGTGGTTCACTGGGCATAGTTGTGTGCGGAAGATTCTTCTACTTCATGAAAACTTTCAAACAATGAATTGAGTATATATGTGGATATATTCAATAAGGAAAAGTTTGAAACATTTGAATAGGATTCAAATAAATTTCATCATGAAGTGGAAATCATCGTAATAGAAAAATCAAATATCTATGATTGGATCATAGTGGAAATATTTGAATTACTAGTTTTAGCGAACATCTAAGAGAGTTATGAAATTGTTCTACAACTCACATTTCTTGGAGTATCATAGTGATGATGAAGTATCCGAGAGATGTATCCAAACCTAGTTGGGTCAATGATGAGATAAAATATTAATGCCATTATATTTTTGTGAATTATGCTTTAGTGACTACCGCTTTTACACTAAATAGAGCATCATCATGATCCGTTGAAATGACACCATACAAGTTATGGTATGGGTATAAACCCTAATAGTCTTTTCTTTAAATTTTGGTCTAAGAGTTTACAACCAAAATCGGATGAATGTCTTTGTTGGTTATCCCCGAGATTTAATTGGGAATTATTCCCACAAGACAAAGACAAAAGTGTTTGTCAATGTTACTTATTTCCGAGAAATTGTTTCTAGTGAAGTATTTTGGGAGGACAATATAATTTGATAAGGTTTATGAACCTAAGCATAATGATCAGAGTAGCGCAGCATCGGAATTGGTTTCGGAAGCGGCCATAACGATCATGGCTCCCATGACTACAAAGTGTTTTAGCCATGGAGATCGAAGTACATATTGAATCTTGTAGGTATGGTTTACTTTGTGATCAAATAAATGATTTGTGAACAAAGGATTGATTTTGAACAAATGATAAACCAACTACAAACAAAGAAGTTATGATGGGCCCTGACTCCATTAAAATGGCCATGCGTCATGAAATCCAAGATAGATGAATACTTTATGAAAGTAAATGGATCTATGAAATTGATAGACTTGGATGAAATATCATTGAAGAAAGCTTGACTTATCGAAAAATTGTTTACGACAAAGTTCAAAGAGTTGAATACGATAAGATTAGATCTTCCGTAGCAATGCTTATAGTCTATGTGGATTATTCTAGTAATCACTACATATTTCTTTTATGAGATATGCTAGTAGGATGGCAAAATACACTACTTAAAGAAGTATGTATACAAGATACAACCAAGAGTTTTGCTGGTCCGTGGAATACTAGATAGGTATACAAGCTTCAATTGGATGAAGTAAGTATCACGGAGTTGGAATCTTCACCAGATGAAATAGTCAAAGAGTTTTTGATTTCATCAGAGACGATGAAGAGGCTTGCATTTGCAAGAAATTAAGTGGGAGCGCTAAGACACATTTATAATACTTTATGTAGGTGACATATAGTTGGTTATAAATGATGTAATTATATACTTGATTAAAAATGTTTCATTGAGAATTAACTTCAATGAAAGGATATGGACTGAAACAAATTTAGTGTCAAGATCTATGAAGATAGATTGAAACACATAAATAAGTTTAAGTCAAAGTACATATGATGGATATTGAAGTAGTTCAATATAGAAATATTAAGAAAATGTTCTTGTCATGTGAAGGTTTAACAAGACTTGAGTGTATCTGACACTCAATGAGTAAAAACACATGAGTAATTATAGATCACGAATAATATGTACACAATCAGATATCATATGCTATAAAGTGTTATGAGCATATACCAGAATGATTCATATGATGATCATTGGACGAAAGTAAGAATATCCTTGAGTACTTTAGAAGAACTAAGGATATATATATATATTTTTGTATGAAGAAATGACAAACAAATCGCTGTAAGGTGTTACACCGATATTAGTTTTGTCACATATAAAATATAATTTCAATCTCAAATTAGATTAAGTGTTATTTAAAAGGTAGCACAATGAGCTAGAAGTTGTCTATGCTAGATTTAGAAGAGTTCTAAATATTGTGACGGATTCTACAAAAGAAGGCAGAGTATGTCATTGTTTTGACAATGGCAAAGGATGTTAAGTCAAGAGGTTCTTTGAGAACTTGGTGTATTTCCGACAGAGTCAGAACTTTGAAACTATATTGTGTGTGACAATATTAGTGACATATTTCAGACCATGGAATTAAGGTTCCACCAAAAGACCAAACATATTTAATGCCGACTCATTTGGAAATGAGTGATGCGTTGAGACGCAAATGAATTACAAAATACATACGTTTCTGAGCGTGTCAGATCCGTTGACTAAAACCTCTCCCGTGAGCAATACATGATAAAGCACCAGAAGGCCAAGGTGTTATATCTTTACAAATGTAAACTAGATTATTGACTCTAGTGCAAGTGGGAGACTGAAGGAGATATGCCCTAGAGGCAATAATAAAGTGGTTATTATTTATATCTTTATGTTTATGATAAATGTTTATATATCATGCTATAATTGTATTAACCGAAACATTAGTACATGTGTGATATGTAGACAAACAAGAAGTCCCTAGTATGCCTCTTAAACTAGCTTGTTGATTAATGGATGATTAGTTTCATAATCATGAACATTGGATGTTATTAATAACAAGGTTACATCATTATATGAATGATGTAATGGACACACCCAATTAAGCGTAGCATAAGATCTCGTCATTAAGTTATTTGCTATAAGCTTTCGATACATAGTTACCTAATCCTTATGACCATGAGATCATATAAATCACTTATACCGGAAAGGTACTTTGATTACACCAAACACCACTCGCGTAAATGGGTGGCTATAAAGGTGGGATTAAGTATCCGGAAAGTATGAGTTGAGGCATATGGATCAACAGTGGGATTTGTCCATCCCGATGACGGATAGATATACTCCGGGCCCTCTCGGTGGAATGTCGTCTAATGTCTTGCAAGCATATGAATGAGTTCATAAGAGACCACATACCACGGTACGAGTAAAGAGTACTTGTCGGGAGACGAGGTTGAACAAGGTATAGAGTGATACCGAAGATCAAACCTCGGACAAGTAAAATATCGCGAGACAAAGGGAATTGGTAATGTATGTGAATGGTTCATTCGATCACTAAAGTCATCGTTGAATATGTGGGAGCCATTATGGATCTCCGGATCCCGCTATTGGTTATTGGTCGGAGTGAGTACTCAACCATGTCCGCATAGTTCTCGAACCGTAGGGTGACACACTTAAAGTTGGATGTTGAAATGGTAGTACTTGAATATGGAATGGAGTTGGAATATTTGTTCGGAGTCCCGGATGAGATCCCGGACATCACGAGGAGTTCCGGAATGGTCCGGAGAATAAGATTCATATATAGGATGTCATTTTATGTGAATAAAATGTCGCGGAAGGTTCTATGGAAGGTTCTAGAAGGTTCTAGAAAAGTCCGGAAGAAACCACCAAGGAAGGTGGAGTCCACATGGGACTCCACCTCCATGGCCGGCCAGCCCTAGATGGGGTGGAGTCCCAAGTGGACTCCACCATAGGGGGCCGGCCACCCCCCACATGGGAGGTGGGAATCCCACCTTTGGGTGGGAGTCCTAGTTGGGCTAGGATTGCCCCCTCCTATGGAAGGTTTTGGTTTCGGGTCTTATTCGAAGACTTGGACACCAACACTTGGGTTCCACCTATATAATGAGGGGCATAGGGGAGGGGGCCGGCCACACCAAAGCCACCACCTTGGCCGCACCCCTTGGAGGCCGGCCACCCCCTCTCCCCAAACCCTAGCCGCCCCACTCCTCCTTCTTCCCCGCACGCTTAGCGAAGCTCCGCCGGGATTCTCCACCGCCACCGACACCACGCCGTCGTGCTGTCGGATTCAAGAGGAGCTACTACTTCCGCTGCCCGCTGGAACGGGGAGGTGGACGTCGTCTTCATCAACAACCGAACGTGTGACCGAGTACGGAGGTGCTGCCCGTTCGTGGCGCCGGAACCGATCGTGATCAAGATCTTCTACGCGCTTTTGCAAGCGGCAAGTGAACGTCTACCGCAGCAACAAGAGCCTCATCTTGTAGGCTTTGGAATCTCTTCAAGGGTGAGACTCGATACCCCCTCGTTGCTACCGTCTTCTAGATTGCATCTTGGCTTGGATTGCGTGTTCGCGGTAGGAAAATTTTTGTTTTCTATGCTACGTTATCCTACATTCTCCCCCGAGGCTAAGGGCTGTATCGGTAGCTATGTGGTTCATCTCTCTCTCCCATGTGATCTTTATGTGATCATGAGCTTTGTATCACTATTAATCTATGTGCTATTCTAGTGATGTTATTAAAGTAGTTTATTCCTCCTTCATGATGTAATGTGGACAGTGTGTGCATCATGTCGTACTTGGCGTAGGTTATGATCGTGATCTCTTGTAGATTGTGAAGTTAACTATTACTATGCACTCTAGAGTTACTTTAATATGAACTCCGGAATTACTCTTCATGGTGTGGCAGTGACGTTGTTTGCATCGTGTGTGATTCCTTTATGACGTTGTGGAGCTTGTTTACTCCGGCTTGAGGGTGCTCTCGTAGCCCTACACAATGAATGGTGTTTGTTATCCAACAATAGAGTCTTTGAAAGTAGCATAAGAGAAGAGAACTTATTTATTTACGTGATCATTGTTGAGAGTGTCCACTAGTGAAAGTATGATCCCTAGGCCTTGTTTCCAAGCATCGAATCACCGTTTATTTACTGTTCTACTGCATGTTTACTCGCTGCCATCTTTATTTCAGATTGCTATTACCACTCATATTCATCCATATCACTTGCATCTTACTATCTCTTCGTCGAACTAGTGCACCTATACATCTGACAAGTGTATTGGGTGTGTTGGGGACACAAGAGACTTCTTGTATCGTAATTGCAGGGTTGCTTGAGAGGGATATCTTTGACCACTACCTCCCTGAGTTCGATAAACCTTGGGTGATTCACTTAAGGGAAACTTGCTGCTGTTCTACAAACCTCTGCTCTTGGAGGCCCAACACTGTCTACAGGAATAGAAGCGTGCGTAGACATCAGTTACTGATTGAACGGGGCCACTGGCAGGGCGGGATTCTTCGCACGCTTCTCGGATCTTCGCGCCCTTTTCTCTCCATACGGCGCTCGCAGGCGCTCCCCGGGTAGTTGGGTTCGGCCTGGGATCGGTGGATGAAAAAATGGGCCGGCGAATTTTGGGCCCTTGGAGCCGTGGCTAAAAATTTAGATCCATCCGGCGATAACTTTCAGTCGGGGAAGGAGACGCTGGGGAGCCGAGTGGAGATGCTCTAACTGTGAAGCATTGCGCTCCGATGCCAAAGGGGTAAGGGATGGACATGTCGCCGCATTGTCGGGGCAGCCTGATGCAGCACAACCTGAGGGGGGGTGCAACAGCCATCACCAAGAGAAGAACACAACTAGTTTCAAGAAGAACATTAGGACCCGTGTTGATGCTTGTTGCTGCAAGTTTGGATGAATGGCTCGCGCTATCACTTGTGCGGCTTGGTGTGAGTGTGACCAGGGCCAAAGGTTTCTTTTTATGACATTAATTGTGCCTTAGCATATAATTTCATCCAGGTGTACTCCTTTTTTTCGAAATGGGGGAATTATCACCCCAGCTTCTGCATCCAAGGGATGCACACGGCTTTTTTATTAGATTATTCACAACACCTTACAAGAGCAAAACAAAAGATCAAACTCGAAACCACCTGGCTAAACCTAGAGGGATGAAGGGGTGACAATACACCAACTCACATCATCCAAAAACCAAATGCCTTCCCAAGCCGCCCAATAGCAAGTGAGAAGCACATCCAGTCAAGCAGACTCTCAACGCACGCCAACGCACACGCTACAGAAGCTGCTACCGCCATCTTCCTCGACTCCATCTTCAAGAGGGATAATCGCATTGACCTTGCAAGGCCTGCCGTCGATGCCACCATGACGCCAGACGGCTCCACCATCCTGCCCGCATACATCATCCCGCATCCGTCGTCGATACCCCGCATCACCATGCCACCGAGACTCGGCGCCGTCGATGTGGTAGATGAATACCACTCCATCAACATCCGCCACCATCCAGCAGCTGCTCCAAAAACGATGCCCCAAGAGGTAGAACGACGCAGGTAGCACCGCCATCGTCCGATCCGGGAGACCCAGATCTAGGGTTTCCCCGGAGCAGCACGAGTGGGTAGATGCAGGCTGCGACGACGATGCCTTCAAGAAGGTTACGACGTGTGACGCCGCCATCGCCCGCCAAGACCGGAGTCGAAGCACGTTTTTCACCGGCAGCTGCGCATCCCCAACTCGCCGAGTGTAGTGCCGAGGCAAGCAAAGATGATGCCTTCGACAAGGTAACGACGCCAATCGACGCCGCCATCATCCGCCAAGACCGAGATCGAAGCGCGGTTTTCACCGGCTGCCCCGTCACCCAAAGCTCGCCGTCGACTGGATCTTCACCGCCGGAGATCTGAGTGGGATCCCAAAATCCCCCACCCGAGATCCCAACGAGGCCGTCCCCCTCCGGAGAGGAGGTCACCGCCGCCATGCCCGGGGCCGCCGCCGCCCCGGCTCCCATGTGATGCGGGCGGAGCAGCCCGTCGCGCGGAGGAGAAGGCGTAGCAGCACGACCGCCTCCAGGCCCCAAGGGCCAAGATCCGGCCACCCCACCACCGCCGCCGCCTCGCCTTCCGGCCATCGACGCCGCGCACCACCACCACCACAAGGGTTCAGGAGCGCCGCCCACATCCCCCATGATCGCGACCATCTGAAGCCCCCGCCACCGCCATGCCACACGGGCTTTGCCCGGCGACACCTCCGGCGGCGGCGGCGAGGGGAGGGAGGGGCTGGAGGGGGCGGGAGGGCCGGTGAGGAGGGTTAGGTCGGGGGAGCGGCCCTTAGATGCAGTAGATATGATTTTAGTAGTGCCCCCCAAACAATGCCATCAACTGATGCATGCAAGTGTGAATAGGTTAAAATGTTTCAATCCAGGTAAAAGTCTAAATGCAAGTTGCGGTACGATATTTGATGTATCCAACCTTGTCCTCTCATTTCGTTTCTCAAGATTGATGTATCCAACCTTGTCCTCTCATTTCGTTTCTCAAGATGGGATGATGTATGCATGCTAATACAGTAATACGGTTCAAATAGCTAGCTAGGTAGTAGGTGGTGGTTTGTCCTAGTTAGCTATCTAAGTATCACCAACAATAACAATATTTGCGGTCTTGCCGCTGTTCTCATGCTTGTCATAGCGATCTGGGCACTTAGAATCCCAATAATCAAGGTCACCGCAGATGCAGCAAGCCCCTTTCTTATTATTATTCTTCTTCTTGAAGTTGGTTAAGTGTGAGCCTTTGTTCTTACCATTAAATTTGTATTTGCCTTTAGATTTATTCTTGATCTTGAACTTGGAACTGTAAGTTTTTATTTTGTACCACATTGGCACTAGAATCTCCCTTAAAACCTCGAGCACGCCTATCCTTTGCTCTCACCTTTTCTTTCACATGAAGAGACCCAATAAGATCCGAGACAAAAAATTCTTGTCTCTTATGTTTTAAAGACGTAGCAAAGTTCCTCCACGAGAGAGGAAGCTTAGGAATTATGCCATCAGTCATAAACTTGTCAGCTCAAGTTGTTTGGCAAGTGATTGTATCTCATGAGCTTGCTCAAAACTGAGCACTCATCAGTCATCTTATAGTCGTAGTATTGCTCCATGAGGACCATGACATACAATTAAGTGCCAACATCCGAGACCCCAAATTTAGCCTTGAGTGCATCCCACGCATCCTTACCATGATCAAATTTCATGTACATGTCAAAAAAGTTGTCCCCAACAATACTGAAAAAAGCCTCCTTAAACATGGCATCGACTTTCTCGTAAGCTTCCTGCCGGCCGTACAACAGTAAGCTCCCCTCAGGTTTGTCAAGAGTGACGCTATAGCAGTTCAGGTTTTGAAACCAGAAAACTGCTCTCGTGCGCCATCTCTTATAGTGTGAACCATCAAAGAGAGACAGTACACAACTTGAAGTCATTTGCCTATAATCAGGTTTTTCGATTGTTGAATATTTAAGCAAATTACCATATGATTTAATTGGAATAAATAACTGATAAATTATGATTATGTAAATAGCAAGAAAACTAATCTTGCAGACTAGTAGAGTAGATGAACAAATCATATCTAGATAAGATAGAATGATCACATTTATCTACTATAGAAACCAGAAGTAGAAATTCTACCAAAATCTGATAGAAAGGAGAGACACGTACGGTGCATCTTGGGCAGTAGAAGCAGCAGAGCCAGTGGTGCCGCAGCGGCGACAATAGCAAGGTCGGTGTTGTCTCCCATGTTGAGGTTACCGAAGAGGTCGTTGACATCTAGGAAGAAGTCGTCATTGTGGAACTCATTGTCGGACGACATCGTGGTGTCAGTAGTCACGCGTAAACGCTCCCCAAAAACCTAATCGCCCCTCACCTATACAGGTCGACGAGAGGCGGGGTTCCGGAGGTCTACTGTCCTGTCGGTCGGTGCACACCGAAGAACCGGATGGGGAAGACGGTGGCAAAGGCGCAAGGTTGTGGAAAGAGGCAATCACATATATGTCTCGTACATGCGGCTAGGGTTTACGTCCGAGTTTATATAATGTTGAGAATGTCGTGGGGTGCAACCCACGTCCGAGTCGGTAGAACCATGATCTAGAAAACCAGAACGAAAATGGCTACATTAACACCTTCGTTAATAACTCGTAACTAATTACATGATTAATTTCATGAGCAGAAAAATAAGCTCGGTTCAATGAGATTTCCGCAACCCGCGGCGCGTCGTGGAGAGGCGGACGATGAAGAAGTGCGCAAGGGCTTTCTCTCTTCTCTCTCACTTCCAAGGACTAGAACAACGTCCCTTATAAACCACATCACATTTCTCTCAATTAGCAATATGGGAATAAACTTTTGTCCCACCTCTTGGCATACATACATAAGAAAGCGAATTTCAGAATTTATATTAGGCTATGAGCTAAAGCCCAAGAGCAAATTCCAACCCTAACATTGAATATTTAGATCAACACGCAAACCATCAGCCCTTCAGGACAAGCAATGGCCCTCCAACATGGTCGGATCTGAAATATCTGGGCCAGCTAATGCTAAAACTCCAAGAAAAGCACCGTGTTCATGTTTCGAAACAACATCGTCCACATTTACTTTAGCAGTATTGCTCGATTGTGCAATCCAAACATCAGGTTGAACCATAGGAGGGGAAGCAGGCCACTGTATTCTATCCATTTGCGCCATGTTCAGTTCAGCGGGATAACTTGTAAGAGCATGTCTAACAGACCCCTTAAAAGGACCAAACTCGTATAATAACCGCCGATATACGGGGTAGGGCTCTACCCGGCTGTCTAGCAAACCCCGTAAAACAGGCCCCCGCGTCGAATTTTTACAGTTTCGGCTAAGGGGTGGCTTTTGGCCCCTTACTTGTACGGGACGGGAGGCTGAATACAGGGCCAACCCCTCACTTGTGGCGGGCTGAAATTTCAGCACATAGCAACTGCTTCTGGGCATAATCTCGCCGGAATTTGGCCAAATTCCGGCGAGCTGCGGCCGAGGGTGGCGGCACGGGGCTAGGGACGGCGGCGCGCGAGACTGGGGTGACAGCAGCGCGTGGGCCGGAGCGGGCAGCCAGGCGTGGCCATGGCGGGCGTCCGGAGCGGGAGCGGGCTCGGCCGGCGTGGCTCCTGCCGGAGCGGGCGCGGCCAAGGCCGGCGGCGGACGGAGCGGGAGCAAGCGGCGGCCGGAGCGGGCGCGGCTGGCCGTGGCTCTCGCGCGGCCGTGGCGGGCGGCGGCCCGGCGGGCGCGGCTGGCCGTGGCGGGTGGCCTTGGCGGGCGGGGCGGGCGGCCATGGGCCGGCGGCGATGGCCGGCGGCAGGCGCGGCGGTGGGGGCCGGTCGGGACGGGGCGGGGCAGGGGCTGGGCTGGGGCTGGGGCTGGGGCTAGAGGAGGAAGAAGGAGAGGATGAAGTAGAGGAAAAAAAAAATTGGTATATTTGGGAATATTCCCTTTTACAGTTTAGGTATACGGGGTCTGCTAGCTCGGACAGTTTTCGGCCGACGAAAAGTGAACACAGAACCTCTACTCGCGTTTTAAGGGGCGAAAAAATACGCCTGTTAGAAATGCTCTAATAAACCCAAAAAGGCCAGGAGACTTTGAAAATGGACCATGCTATTGTTATCTTTGCTATAGCTCGCGCAGGAATATTGGAGGACGCCCAAACACTAGGGGCTCGTTTGGTAGCCTGCATTTCTCTTGACTCGCATCGGGTCAGGAATTTTCGGCCGGTTGGTGGCCTGGGCCGAGCCGTGTTCTTGCAGGAACCGGTTCTCAAAGCAGTGTCGGGCCAGGCCCTGGAGGAACGCCTGGTTCCGCAGTTTTCAGCGGTGCAGGCAAATCTCCACGCCCGCTGATGCAAAAGGGAATCTTCGGCGCACAGCCGGGTGATACGTCTCCGACGTATCGATAATTTCTTATGTTCCATGCCATATTATTGATGATTCCTACATGTTATATGCACACTTTATGTCATATTCGTGCATTTTCTGGAACTAACCTATTGACAAGATGCTGAAGTGCCGCTTCGTCGTTTTCTGCTGTTTTTGGTTTCGAAATCCTAGTAACGAAATATTCTCGGAATTGGACGAAACCAAGTCCCGGGGTCCTATTTTGCCACGAACCTTCCGAAGACCGAAGAGCATACGAAGTGGGGCCACGAGGTGGCCGACCACAAGGCGGCGCGGCCAGGGGGCCCGCGCCGCCCTGTGGTGTGGGCCCCTCGTCGGCCCCCGACTCTGCCCTTCCGCCTACTTAAAGCCTCCGTCGCGAAACCCCCGAGGCGAAAAACCACGATACGGAAAACCTTCCGAGACGCCGCCGCCGCCGATCCCATCTCGGGGATTTCGGAGATCTCCTCCGGCACCCCGCCGGAGAGGGATTCATCTCCCGGGAGGACTCTACACCGCCATGGTCGCCTCCGGAGTGATGAGTGAGTAGTTCACCCTGGACTATGGGTCCATAGCAGTAGCTAGATGGTTGTCTTCTCCTCATTGTGCTTCATTGTTGGATCTTGTGAGCTGCCTAACATGATCAAGATCATCTATCCGTAATACTCTATGTTGTGTTTGTCGGGATCCGATGGATAGAGAATACCATGTTATGTTAATTATCAAGTTATTACATATGTGTTGTTTATGATCTTGCATGCTCTCCGTTATTAGTAGAGGCTCTGGCCAAGTTTTTGCTCTTAACTCCAAGAGGAGTATTTATGCTCGATAGTAGGTTCATGCTCGCATTGACACCGGACAGTGACGAAAGTTCTAAGGTTGTGTTGTCTGTTGCCACTAGGGATAAAACATTGATGCTATGTCCGAGGATGTAGTTATTGATTACATTACGCACCATACTTAATGCAATTGTCTATTGTTTAGTAACTTAATGCGGAGGGTTCGGACGATAACTCGAAGGTGGACTTTTTAGGCATAGATGCAGTTGGATGGCGGTCTATGTACTTTGTCGTAATGCCCAATTAAATCTCACTATACTTATCATGACATGTATGTGCATTGTTATGCCCTCTCTATTTGTCAATTGCCCGACTGTAATTTGTTCACCCAACATGCTTTTATCTTATGGGAGAGACACCTCTAGTGAACTGTGGACCCCGGTCCATTCTTTAATCTGAAATACAAATCTGCTGCAATACTTGTTTTACTTGTTTTCTCGCAAACAATCATCTTCCACACAATACGGTTAATCCTTTGTTACAGCAGGCCGGTGAGATTGACAACCTCATTGTTTCGTTGGGGCAAAGTACTTTGGTTGTGTTGTGCAGGTTCCACGTTAGCGTGGAATCACGGTGTTGCGCCGCACTACATCCGCCGCCATCAACCTTCAACGTGCTTCTTGATTCCTACTTGGTTTCGATTAAACCTTGGTTTCTTACTGAGGGAAACTTGCTTGCGCTGATGCGCGTATCATACGTCTTGGCAACTCCTAGAGGAAGGTGATGCGCACAGCAGCAAGTTTTCCTCGTAAAGAAACCAAGGTTTATCGAACCAGGAGGAGCCAAGAAGCACGTTGAAGGTTGATGGCGGCGGGATGTAGTGCGGCGCAACACCGTAGATTCCGCGCCAACGTGGAACCCGCACAACACAACCAAAGTACTTTGCCCCAACGAAACAGTTGAGGTTGTCAATCTCACCGGCTTGTCAGTAACAAAGGATTAACCGTATTGTGTGGAAGATGATTGTTTGCAGAGAAAACAAGAAACAAGTATTGCAGACAGATTTGTATTTCGCATTAAAGAATGGACCGGGGTCCACAGTTCACTAGAGGTGTCTCTCCCATAAGATAAAAGCATGTTGGGTGAACAAATTACAATCGGGCAATTGACAAATAGAGAGGGCATAACAATGCACATACATGACATGATAAGTATAGTGAGATTTAATTGGGCATTACGACAAAGTACATAGACCGCCATCCAACCGCATCTATGCCTAAAAAGTCCACCTTCAGTGTTATCGTCCGAACCCCTCCAAGCATTAAGTTGCAAAGCAACGTACAATTGCATTAAGTATGGTGCGTAATGTAATCAACAACTACATCCTCTGACATAGCGCCAATGTTTTATCCCTAGTGGCAACAAGCACAACACAACCTTAGAACTTTCTGTCACTCGTCCCGTGTGTCAATGCAGCATGAACCCACTATCGAGCATAAATACTCCCTCTTGGAGTTAAAAGCAAAAACTTGGCCAGAGCCTCTACTAGTAACGGAGAGCATGCAAGATCATAAACAACACATATGTAATAACTTGATAATTAACATGACATGGTATTCTCTATCCATCGGATCCCGACAAACACAACATATAGAATTACAGATAGATGATCTTGATCATGTTAGGCAGCTCACAAGATCCAACAATGAAGCACAATGAGGAGAAGACAACCATCTAGCTACCGCTATGGACCCATAGTCCAGGGGTGAACTACTCACTCATCACTCCGGAGGCGACCATGGCGGTGTAGAGTCCTCCGGGAGATGAATCCCCTCTCCGGCAGGGTGCCGGAGGAGATCTCCGTAATCCCCCGAGATGGGATCGCGGCGGCGGCGTCTCGCAAGGTTTTCCGTATCGTGGTTTTTCGCATCGTGGGTTTCGCGACGGAGGCTTTAAGCAGGCGGAAGGGCAGAGTCGGGGCCCGACGAGGGGCCCACACCACAGGCGGCGCGCGCCCCCTTGGCCGCGCCGCCATGTGGTTTGGCCACCTCGTGGCCCCACTTCGTATGCTCTTCGGTCTTCCGGAAGGTTCGTGGCAAAATAGGCCCCGGGTCTTTGATTTCGTCCAATTCCGAGAATATTTCGTTACTAGGATTTCTGAAACCAAAAACAGCAGTAAAACAGGAACCGGCACTTCGCATCTTGTTAATAGGTTAGTTCCGTAAAATGCACGAATATGACATAAAGTGTGCATAAAACATGTAGGTATCATCAATAATATGGCATAGAACATAAGAAATTATCGATACGTCGAGACGTA
>NC_061512.1:41290822-41353394 GCF_022539505.1 Lolium rigidum
GATCTTAGTTGCCAAGTTCTTAGAATTGGGTTAGTAAGGCAGGAAGTTATCAGTTTTGGAAATATTGCATAAAGTGAAACAATGGTTAATACTTGGTTCGAGCTATGATGTTGGCAATGGTAGGAAAGTAATGTTTTGAGGGGGTGTATGATTGGGTGAGTGCCCTTCCAGTTGTTTTCTTATGTTGTGATCAACAGACGGGGATTGTGGCTGGCATTATTCAGCCTGTGGGATTCAATCTTTCTTCAGATCTTTTGGACCCGAGGAACAAAGAGAATGGGTGCTTGAATGATTTTGTTGGTGAGGTGGTTTTGAACAGCAGTGACGATGTTGTGTACTTAGATTTGGAGAGGAACAGAAAGTTCTCCACTAAGTCCATGTATCGTTTCATTCCCAATCCAGGTGCTAAGACCTCCGGATGTAGTATGTGTGGAGTGTAATTGTCCTTTTAAGCATAGAAACTCTGTAAGGTTGTGTTTAAGAGGTAAAATTCAGTCTCCTTTAAAACTGGTGCTGAGGGACTAGGGGTAGTGTGTTGGGTACTTGGGTATTAGGAAAAATACACTAGAATTTGGGGGAAAGTGGAAATCGAACTATCCAAATATACTGGAACTAAACATGTTGTTAGGAACAACTGGGGATTATCCCCACAATAACTTTGGTAGTACCAAACAAGGCCTGAGGGTTTCAAAACAGCCGTATATTTACATAACACTATTTGCTATCTGTCGGCACTATAAAATGCATCCACCTTAGGGGCTACATTCAAGTGTGGGGCTACCAAAAAAGAGACATAATCTGTGAGCGACTTCTTCACTTGTTATTCATTTTGAATCAGGTCATAGATGATTCAACTAGCGTTTGCCTGTTGGATGGCCATGGATTAAGCTGGCACCGCTGAGCAACATTTCGTATCCTTCATTTTCTTCTCAACAGCAGCTGAATTGTAACAACTGTGAACTTGGTGCAGGTCGCTGGATCGACGAAGGTGCTGGATTGAAATGAGAAGAAAACCATGAGGGCGAAGTTGAACTAAATAACACGGTTGCACAGGTACAATTTGCAGAAAAGAAGACTTGAACAAAAATAATTAAGCAGGTTGCGCACGCACAATAAGCAGAAAAGAAGCAATCTGTTTAATCCTAATAGACTTATATTCCTCCAGGCATTGAATAAATGCGCAGGATCATATACCTTGCCACATTTACAGATCCATGTAGACACGCAAGCCATCGTGAGCTAACTGCACATCGATCCCCTCTCTGCATTCATAGATTACAGTCCATGAGCATGGATGCACTTCAGAAACTTAGAGCTCATGAAAGTGTGCGACTAAAGTTGTGGTGTTCATGCCAACTTATTTGGGGAATGAGCATGCGGTAAAATAACGAAACACTGAAGGCCTACCTTCTGGACCATTCTTCCAATGTCTGGTTGTCCTTGTAATGGTCCATCTCATGAGTCAACCCAATGAGCAATGCCTTCTTCGGGCATATCCTCTTAAGAGCATCTAGTGTCTGCATGGCACAGTATTAACCAAAAAAAGAGGAAATGAATTCAACAGGAAAAGGAGGAGAATGTTCAAAATTACTTCAGTTATGCAAGAGGAAACTAACCTGATCCCAACAAAGATGCACATTATGAGAACCAGTCTGTTCAAACAAAGAAAATGTCAGAGCCCAGGATGATATTGTCACGCAACGGAATGATACAACCAAAACATGGCTAAGGATGTGCAATGATACATGCTTTTAATCAACCTCTGGTTTTATCTATTATGTCAGTTCATCAAAAAGAGAAGAATTGCTTCCAATACTAACTAAATATAAGGAATCACATAGAGAATCAGCCACATATTTTAGTTTATCATATAAAAGGAACACCACAATATGTCCCAGTCTTGACATTTGCATCTTGTGGATATATGTTTCTGGAAAAATTTAGAACAATGCAAACAAGGCTGCATACCCCTATGACCACCTAAACATATTTGAATATTTGTTTTCTTTAATATATGAAGAAATAGGTCTCACACATCAAATAGCCCGAGAAACGAGATTTCCTGTGTATACTATTTGTTAATTCAAGCATCTGAAAATTCAAGTAGTTTCTCCATAGGGGTGTTATAAACTATGGTCCTTGCTGTATATATGTTTCTCTCGATACTCTGAGAAGTATTTTTCCATACTGTTTTTCCTTATCAGCAAGGTTTGGCTACTGGCCTTTTTTGTTTTGTGGTTGCTCGATGAATTAACGTGTGCACTGGTATACTTGCTTTACTACTCAACCTCCCTAGTAAGATGGCGATTCATACAAGTTGCCTTGTTTTACAGAAATGGAAAGCCAAATGTGTAACAAGCAAAGACAATTAAACTGAAGGAATTGGTTAACAAACTCAAGAGTCAGGAATGAGAAAATGAGATAAGAGTGTATCTCTTTCTTGCCCTTCCCTCAATGAGAATATGATCAACTAAAAAGTAGTCCAGAACCAAACTACAAACAAGCAACTTGAAGGAAATATATCTGCATAGAACTGAGGATTTAACAAAACTAACCCTGTATAGGCAGTCCAAGATGAGCAAATCAAGCTGCCCCCCGCCAGACTTCGAAATTGCTGAGAAGCAAGTGTACATAAACACCATAATGAGGTTTCTAGATAGTGAAAACAAGAAAGAGACGGCACAAAATGGATCTACCAGATTACAGCTTTTATTGAAGAAAATAGTCCATCCCTAAGAGAGGAAGAAGGATAGATAGCAAAGAAAGTGCTCACAATTCATTCATGCCAAGCTTATGGATAAATATTTAATTCACAAACTCTACGCTTAAGTGTACAGGTTCATAATCAAGATTGCAAAAATAATTTCTAACAGCAGGGGCACTTATGTGTTATGGTGAGCACCACACAGAGAATTACTGGTCACCTGCAAAAAGGTTGGTTCTGGTGGATTCATTTTAACCAAAATATTTATCAAGTTAATAGTGCAATATGATCTCTTGTCGAGGGAAGTTTGTTCTGAAATGCAAACAATCAGCACATGCACCACACAACTGATTACAAAACGCAGCTGACTGAGTAGCATTAGGAGGGAAGGCATACCATCTTCCGTGCTAGGAGGAAACCGTGAAACATCAGATATATAAGCAACTCTAGATTTTCTTCCAAAAAGGAAACCCAGACAAATGTAGTCCTCTCCATGGATCACCTGAGAGATATAGAAAACTAAGAGAAAGAGATGAAGCAAGAAAAAAAATGATAGAAAAATGTAATTCTTACCGGCAAGGGAACAAACTCTAGTCCTGAGGCAGTAAATGGTTTCTGAAGATCACTCTCAATTATTCTCCAGTCAAGTTGAGCAACTCGCCTGACCTCCTCCCCTTCCTTCAGTTTCTTTTTGACCAAGTACGGAAACTTTTGGGAAATGCTGTTTTAAACTAAGTATGTGAGTGTGATAGTACAAATTCTCACTTAAAACCCTACTGGGTATAAAGGTACATGGGATAAAGTACAAAGACTAAACAGTTAATGTAGCATAAATCACAAAGTAATAACATATTATAGCATGCCAAAACTAAAAGAGGGCATGGCGTGTACCATTGACAAGGCTCTCTTACAACAGATAAATATGAAAATCTAACAATGTCAGCAAGAACTAAAGTACCTGTCCATGGCATATTGGGAGAGATAAATAGGAGTGGGATCAATATCATTTGTAGGACTAAATGGCTGTACTACCCGAACATCATCAAGACCCAAGATTGCATCTGCGTGCTCATGAGTCAGAATAATCTGCGATAAATAAATTGAAGATGTTAATGCATACACAACATTGGAAAACGAAAAATAGGAATGCAGATAAATGATAGTTGACAGCTCAGTCGTCCAATAGACCATATCTGATAAGCTGAAGGGAACAAGAATACAATCAAGAACTCACAGAATCAACGCAAGGGATTTTGTGGCGAACGAACCACCGCAGAACTTGTTCTCGGAATGTTTTCCCAACATCAATTATCATATACTTGTGTGCACCTTCATCTTGGCAATAATCAATCAGGAGAGAAGTACAACATCTGCACAAAACTAAGTGTTAATCTAGCCCGAGAAAATGCATACATAAAAATGAATGGAGCTACAAACTATCTTCAGTGCATTAATACTTGGAAATTTTGGAAAGAAGGGTGACAAACAATTAGTATATATTAAGTCAGCCACATTAAAGTGGAAAAGCGAAATAAAGAAGTTGAAAATCGACTTGGCCCTAAATACACATAAATAACTTCCTTCCTAGGTCAATCAGGAAGATGCATCTAGTCAGCAGTCACAGAGAACTAAGAAGGCATTGACCAAGAACATCAAATGCATATATGAGCGTGAACTAGCCTATAATCCTGCCAAAGTGCCTTTAATCTCACAAAAAAAACATGTTCGAACTAAAGGTTGTTGCATAAGAACATGTAGCATATCTAGTATACAGTCAAAGCTCATCAAAATATCAACAAACGAAATAGACCAATCACAGATCCTACTTCTAACAAAAAAAACTCATCAACAGCTGATGTTACTGCAATAGTTTATTTATGAAGTTACTAATTTCCCATCATTAGATACAGCATTGACCTAGTACCTGCTACTGAACTTCATGTATTCCCTGTATGACAGAAAAGGCCATACTTACTACCAGCTTGAATGAAACACAAAACACCACGTAATAACTCTATGTTGGCACGCACAACACCTTTGAAAGAGAGCCACCACATCTTATATCCACTATTTCCTTACATGAAAACTGTACATGGCCTGTGAGTCCACTCATATACAAATTCAACATATATTTCCCCTTAGCTAGGTCAAGTGTTATTATTAGCGACACTACCACAGGGTAATACTACAGTTTCAGTCTCAGTCTCATTCAAACTGAAAACAGTTCAGGTCATTAACCATTGAGTACAGCACATCCCAGCATTTTCCTCAATCGCATGATCACAGGTGCTGCTAAAATGCTCCTATATCTCGAAGCTCACACTGCATACCACAGGTATACTACACGTATAGAGAGAGTAGAAGCGCCCATTTCTGGATCAGGAACACGGCTTCCTATCCACGGGCCACGGCGCCAAATTAGCACGATTCGCACATGACTCGAACGCGACTCTCAGATCCAGGCGACCCCGAGCAGCATCTCGGAAGGAGGAGGAGGAGGAGGAGGAGGAGGGGGGCGGTACCTGTAGTTGGGGTTTAGCTCCGGGGGCACGGAGAGGGACTGGGAGCAGACGGCGCAGGGCGGGTCGGGGGGCTGGATCAGACACCTCGCGTTGGGGACGGCGCTTGAGCAGCCCGTGCCCAGGAACACCAGCGAGGACGAGGACGAGGACGGCGGTGGGGATGGGGGCGTGCCGTCGCAGGCGGTGGCGGGGTGGCCGTTGGGGATGGCGGCGGCCATTGGGTTGGGTTGGGTTGGGTTTGGTTTGGTTTGCCGGAGAGAGACCCCAGCCGGCGGCGAGACGGGAGATATGCGGAAGGAAACGGGAGGACGGGGGTGGGGTCGGGTGGGGCGACGAACTGGTTTGGACAATTGGACGGTACTGATTTTTGCAATAAACACCTGCAGTGATGCCAACCCGAAACGAATATGCTACTCCAACTTTTTGGATCTCCGACTTTTTTTGCATCTCCAACACTACCAAATTTTGGAGTCCCTGCCATGGCCAAAATATTGGTCTTTGTTTGCATGGAAACCAAAAGCTTCGCACGCCAATGCTCCCTTCCTTGGAGTTTTAGCATATCAAGGCAAAATAGTCGAAGACACCACTATGGCGACGATGACGATGGTGGAGTTAGAACTTGGCGTGGGAGGTGCAAGAGTTAGGCTTGAGAATCGGAGCATCATACAAGGGAAGAATTGTATACATTTATGCTAGAGGGTAAGAGGGATAGTTGGGGATACAATGGCCCAACTTTCAATTAATTAGTCACCATTAGACAATTATAGGGAAAACCCAGTATAAAATATTAAAAATTTAAAGGTTGAAATTTAAAGGGTTGGTGTAAGATACACTCATAGGTTACCTAGTCATATACTAGAACTTGCTTAAGATATTTGTTAATTCATACATTGTATAAGTCTTTAACACAAACATTGTCGACACTACACTGCGAGTTGATAGTTAAATAATCATTCAAGAACAAAATTTTGCAAGAACATGCAGAAAGCAGGTTTTATATACATTACAAATGTGTAATAAAGAACAATGCTATTCACATATAGCACTATCTATATATGGTTACACACGTGAATCAGTAGTCAAAAACTGCGCATTTTGATTATGTCTCATGTAAAGTAAAAAAATAAAAATGTTTAGTACAAATTGTAACCACTTTATTTTACACCGAGCCCAAATTTTGCTTAGGCGTCATGGGAGGTGGTCTACATTGATTTTAAACTTTTACTCGGAATCTTTTCTTAGAAATATGCAATGTTGTTTAGATGGTAAGATTGTGCCAGAACACACGTGTTTGGTCATGCACAAGTGGCACAAACTTAATTTAGTCACCATGTTCTCACTGTGTGTAATTAACATGTGAATTGAGTCCCCTTACAGTTTGTTTTGCTAACATTTTAGTGTTTAAATTAATTTATACATGTAGTACAAGTATAATCCATCCCGATTAAGATTGGATTAAAACTAAGACATCCCCGCTAAAGTACATGATGCTACTTTGAATAATTTGAGCTAAGCCATGACATCCCTATTTTGGAAAAAAGAAACCCTCTTATGCGCATTGCTTTCATTTTGAAATTTCTTGCAAACTATTCCAACTGTTTTTTATATTCATTTTCCACATTTCAAACATATTTAGTGCATTATAATGGTGTGAGACTCGATCAATCTATTTATGTTGTTCTTTCGGTAAATTTGTGTATTGCATGTGTAATGACTAGGTTGTAGTGTGCACGCCTTGTGCAAAACTAGACGACCCCCGCACACTGTTGTGGAGATTGTGGTTGTAATTTTAATCTATATATAAAAACGAGTACATAATCAGTGAGCAGAAAAATTAAAACCAAGTTAGTTGGATACTATATATAATAGGAAGGAAAAATTGAGAAATAATTTACTATTGTCTTTGAGCATCTCAGTCACGTTTCCGAGGAGGAAGACGGATGGGGAGAGATCCAGCATAGGTCCATCAATAAGTGCATCCATATCCTGGTCAGTTTCTAAGTGCTTGATACGTCTCCAACGTATCCATAATTTCTGTTGTTCCATGCTTGTTTTATGACAATACTTACATGTTTTGCTTGCACTTTATGATGTTTTCATGCATTTTCCGGAACTAACCTATTAACAAGATGCCACGGTGCCGGTTCCTGTTTTCTGCTGTTTTTGGTTCCGGAAAGGCTGTTCGGGCAATATTCTCGGAATTCGACGAAACGAAGACCAAACCTCCTATTTTTCCCGGAAGCATACAGAACACCGAAGAAGAGTCGGAGAGGGGCCAGAGGGCCACCACACCATAGGGCGGCGCGGCCTGGCCTGGGCCCGCGCCGGCCTGTGGTGTGGCGCCCCCAGGTGCCCCCCTGCGCCGCCTCTTCGCCTATTTAACCCCTTTCGACCTAAAAACACCGTAACTCTGGACGAAACTCCAGAAAGACTCCAGGGGCGCCGCCACCATCGCGAAACTCCAATTCGGGGGACAGAAGTCTCTGTCCCGGCACCCTGCCGGGACGGGGAAGTGCCCCCGGAAGCCATCTCCATCAACGCCATCGCCTCCATCATGCTCCGTGAGTAGTTCCCCCATGGACTACGGGTTCTAGCTGTAGCTAGTTGGTATTCTCTCCCCCATGTACTTCAATACAATGATCTCATGAGATGCCTTACATGATTGAGATTCATCTGATGTAATCGGTGTTGTGTTTGTCGGGATCCGATGGATTGTTACATTATGATTGTCTATCTACAAAGTTTATGAAGTTATTGTTGCTGCAATCTTGTTGTGTTTAATGCTTGTCACTAGGGCCCGAGTGGCATGATCTTAGATTTGAGCTCTATACTTATTGCTTAGATTGTATCAACAAGTTGTATGCACATGTCACTGTCCGGAACCAAAGGCCCCGAAGTGACAGAAATCGGGACAACCGGAGGGGATGGCGGTGATGTGAGGGACACATGTTTTCATGGAGTGTTAATGCTTTGCTCCGGTACTCTATTAAAAGGAGTACCTTAATATTCAGTAGATTCCCTAGAGGCCCGGCTGCCACCGGCTGGTAGGACAAAAGATGTTGTACAAGTTTCTCATTGCGAGCACGTACGACTATTATTGGGAAACATGCCTACATGATTAATGATCTTGATATTCTGTCTTAATGCTATTTCAATCCTATCAATTGCCCGACTGTAATTTGTTCACCCAACACTTGTTATTGGAGAGTTGCCACTAGTGTAGATAGTCTGGGAACCCCGGTCCATCTTTCATCATCATATACTTGTTCTACATGTCAACTGTTTTCACGGTGCCATTGCTCTCATATCACTATTACTTGCTGCTGTGTTACTTGTTACTATTGCTCTCATACCACTGCTACTTTCACATCACCCCTGTTGCTAGTGCTTTTTCAGGTGCAGCTGAATTGACAACTCAGTTGTTAAGGCTTATAAGTATTCTTTACCTCCCCTTGTGTCGAATCAATAAATTGGGTTTTACTTCCCTCGAAGACTGTTGCGATCCCCTATACTTGTGGGTCATCAAGACTATTTTCTGGCGCCGTTGCCGGGGAGGCATAGCTCTACTCATAAGTTCACCTGGGGAGTACACTCTACATCTCTCTCTGTTTTATTTTATTTTGTTTTGCTTAGTTTACTTTTGTCTAGTTTATTTGTGCTTAGTTTATTTCTGTCTAGTATTATTTTGCTTAGTTTACTTTTGCCTAGTTACTTTTTGTCTTGTTTTATTTTCCTCATATACCCAAAAATCCATAAAAATTTGAAAAATCTAAAAATTAAAAACTTCTGTTATGGGAGAACCTACAACCTACTTGGAGCTTATAGAATGTTATAATAATTATAGAGAATCAAGAACTGGTAAAATAATGAGTGCTATGATAGAAAAATTGAATACAATTGCTGAAATCTTGCTTGAACGCCATAATATAAACTGTTGCTCCCAACAGGATACTAAACATCTTAAATTTCAATGTGGCTTTAGTGAGGAATTTTTAATTAAGAACTATAATCGGAATTGCTATATTCATTATGGGTTCGAAGAGGTAGAACAATTTGTCTTATTTATGGGAGCCTCCGAGATAGAATCCTTCATGGTTGAGAATTATGAAACTTGTGTTGTTTGTAAGGGCCTTAAAGATTATGTCTCTACTATCCTTAATTCTTGCATAGAATGCTACAGTAGGAATCCTTATATCCTTGATTATAAAGAGAGACACATTAATGCACAAGAATGCACTCACAATTTGCGAGAACCGGTGGAAGAAGAAATTGATGAACCTGAAAGCTCATTGGATGAAAAAGAGGAGGAAATTGATGAACCTGAATGCTCATTGGATGAAAAAGAAGAGGAGAGTGATGAACAAAAGGAGGAAGAATGGATTAGCTACCCATGTCAACCTTCTAATGAGAGTAACTCTTCATCTCTTACACTATTTGATTGTCCTCCATGCTTACCGGAAGAGGTTGAATGTTATGTTCCTGTGGATTCTCTTGAAATAGTACCTATGAGTAATACTTGTGAGAATAATTATGTTACTGTTATTTATGATAATCCATGCTACTTTGATAAATCTTATGATAATGCTTTGTTTGTGCCTGATGTCGAAATACATGGTACTAAAGAATTTTGTTTGGCAAATGTCTATGATAAAGCTCTAGATGATGGTCCTATGTTACTTGACAATATTAATTGTGCTACTAATGAAAATGGGATTGGAGAAGTATTGACTTTATTTAGGAGTCCCATATCTCTTGAGATTGATCAACTACCTTGTTATATTATTAATAAAAGTAAGTTTGAAAGTTTTAATTCCACTATTCTTGAACTTGATAAAAATTATGTGTTTGGAAATCATGAAAAGTATGCTGCATGTGATAGCTATATTGTTGAGTTTGTTCATGAAGCTACTGAAAATTATTATGAGAGAGGAAAATATGGTTGTAGAAATTTTCATGGTACTAATACACCTCTCTATATGCTGAAATTTTTGAAGTTATTCTTGTTTTATCTTCTTATGCTTGTCACTTTGTTCTTCATGAATTTATTTGTGTACAAGATTCCTATGCATAGGAAGCATGTTAGACTTAAATGTGTTTTGGATTTGCCTCTTGATGCTCTCTTTTGCTTCGAATACTATTTCTTGCGAGTGCATCATTAAAACTAGCTGAGCCCATCTTAATGGCTATAAAGAAAGCAACTTCTTGGGAGATAATCCATGTGTTATTTTGCTACAGTACTTTGTTTTATATTTGTGTCTTGGAAGTTGTTTACTACTGTAGCAACCTCTCCTTATTTTAGTTTTGTGTTTTGTTGTGCCAAGTGAAGCCTCTAATCGAAGGTTGATACTAGATTTGGATTTCTGCGCAGAAACAGATTTCTATCTGTCACGAATCTGGGCTGTTTTCTCTGTAGGTAACTCAGAAAAATATGCCAATTTACGTGCGTGTTCCTCAGATATGTACGCAACTTTCGTTAGTTTTGAGTTTTCTGATTTGAGCAACGTAAGTATTTTATTAAAATTCGTCTTTACTGGCTGTTCTGTTTTGGCAGATTCTGTCTCTGTTTTTTTGCATTGTCTCTTGTGGACTTTAAGCGAGGTTTTCTAGACGTGGAGAGCTGTAGCTAATGTTTTATTGAGTTCTTGCAATTTGCCACTACAGGACCAAGGTGGATTCAAAAAATTTGAGTACTAACCCCTCTAATGAAGTTTATGAGAAGTTTGGTGTGAAGGAAGTTTTCAAGGGTCAAGAGAGGAGGATGATATATGATCAAGAAGAGTGAAAAGTCTAAGCTTGGGGATGCCCCCGTGGTTCATCCCTGCATATTTCAAGAAGACCCAAGCGTCTAAGCTTGGGGATGCCCAAGGCATCCCCTTCTTCATCAACTTATCAGGTTCCTCCCCGAAACTATATTTTTATTCGGTCACATCTTATGTGCTTTACTTGGAGCGTCTGTATGTTTTATTTTTGTTTATGTTTGAATAAGATCGGATCCTAGCAATCCTTGTATGGGAGAGAGACACGCTCCGCTTTTTCATATGAACACATGTGTTCTTCGTTTTATTTTTAATGTTCAATGATAAAAGTTGGAAGCTATTGCACTCATTTATATTTGGTTGGAAACAGAAAATGCCTCATATGTCTTGGATAATTTGACACTTGGCAATTGTTTTGAGCTCTCAAGTAGATCATAATTAAGTTTTTTCATGTAGTCTAAGCCTATTAGTGGAGAACTACTTGTAGAGCTTGTTGAAATTGGTTTGCATAATTGATCTCTCTTAAGGTCTAGATATTTTCCGGTAAAAGTGTTTGAGCAAGCAAGGAAGACAGTGTAGAGTATTATAATGCTTGCAATATGTTTTTATGTAAGTTTTGCTGTACCGGTTCATACTTGTGTTTGCTTCAAATAGCCTTGCTAGCCTAAGCCTTGTATCGAGAGGGAATACTTCTCATGCATCCAAAATACTTAAGCCGACCACTATGCCATTTGTGTCCACCATACCTACCTACTATGTGGTATTTCCTACCATTCCAAAGTAAATTGCTTGAGTGCTACCTTTAAACAATTCAAAATTTATTACCTCTGATTTGTGTCAATGTTTTATAGCTCATGAGGAAGTATGTGGTGTTTATCTTTCAATCTTGTTGGGCAACTTTCACCAATGGACTAGTGGCTTCATCCGCTTATCCAATAATTTTGCAAAAAGAGCTGGCAATGGGATTCCCAGTCCCAAATTAATTAACAAAAATAGACACTCCTCCATGGTATGTGATTGTTGGACGGCACCCGAAGGATTCGGTTAGCCATGGCTTGTGTAAGCAAAGGTTGGGGGAGTGTCATCATCATAATAAAACTAAAATAAAAGGGCACTCCTTCATGGTATGAGATTGTTGGCAGGCACCCGAGGATTCGGTTAGCCATGGTTTGTGAAAGAAAGGTTGGAAGGAGTGCCACCCAAAAATTAAAATAATTCATGGGAGCCGCTCTTGAAGGTTTGTCTAGCAAGGGGGTTAGAGTGCCCACTGCCATTCGTTGACAACAACAAACACCTCTCAAAACTTTACTTTTATGCTCTCTTTATGTTTTCAAAACCAAAGCTCTAGCACAAATATAGCAATCGATGCTTTCCTCTTTGAAGGGCCATTCTTTTACTCTTATGTTGAGTCAGTTTACCTACTTCCTTCCATCTTAGAAGCAAACACTTGTGTCAACTGCGCATTGATTCTTACATACTTGCATATTTGCATTCATCATATTACTTTGTGTTGACAATTATCCATGAGATATGCATGTTACAAGTTGAAAGCAACCGCTGAAACTTATATCTTCCTTTGTGTTGCTTCGATGCCTTTACTTTGAACTTATTGCTTTATGAGTTAACTCTTGTACAAGACTTTTGATACTAGTCTTGAAGGTATTATTCATGAAAAGTTTTGCTATATGTTATCTATTTGTTAGCAACTATAGCTCATTGCCTTGAGTCATTTCATTCATTTCATATGCTTTGTAATAGTATGATCAAGGTTATGTAAGTAGCATGTCACTACAGAAATTATTCTTTTTATCGTTTACCTGCTCGGGACGAGCAGGAACTAAGTTTGGGGATGCTTGATACGTCTCCAACGTATCCATAATTTCTGTTGTTCCATGCTTGTTTTATGACAATACTTACATGTTTTGCTTGCACTTTATGATGTTTTCATGCATTTTCCGGAACTAACCTATTAACAAGATGCCACAGTGCCAGTTCCTGTTTTCTGCTGTTTTTGGTTCCAGAAAGGCTGTTCGGGCAATATTCTCGGAATTCGACGAAACGAAGACCAAACCTCCTATTTTTCCCGGAAGCGTCCATAACACCGAAGAAGAGTCGGAGAGGGGCCGGAGGGCCACCACACCATAGGGCGGCGCGGCCTGGCCTGGGCCCGCGCCGGCTGTGGTGTGGCGCCCCTGAGTGCCCCCTGCGCCGTCTCTTCGCCTATTTAACCCCTTTCGACCTAAAAACACCGTAACTCCGGACGAAACCGCGGAAAGACTCCGGGGCGCCGCCACCATCGCGAAACTCCAATTCGGGGACGAAGTCTCTGTCCCGGCACCCTGCCGGGACGGGGAAGTGCCCCGGAAGCCATCTCCATCAACGCCATCGCCTCCATCATGCTCCGTGAGTAGTTCCCCCATGGACTACGGGTTCTAGCCGTAGCTAGTTGGTATTCTCTCCCCCATGTACTTCAATACAATGATCTCATGAGCTGCCTTACATGATTGAGATTCATCCGATGTAATCGGTGTTGTGTTTGTCGGGATCCGATGGATTGTTACATTATGATTGTCTATCTACAAAGTTTATGAAGTTATTGTTGTTGCAATCTTGTTGTGTTTAATGCTTGTCACTAGGGCCCGAGTGGCATGATCTTAGATTTGAGCTCTATACTTATTGCTTACATTGAATCTACAAGTTGTATGCACATGTCACTGTCCGGAACCAAAGGCCCCGAAGTGACAGAAATCGGGACAACCGGAGGGGATGGCGGTGATGTGAGGGACACATGTTTTCACGGAGTGTTAATGCTTTGCTCCGGTACTCTATTAAAAGGAGTACCTTAATATCCAGTAGATTCCCTAGAGGCCCGGCTGCCACCGGTTGGTAGGACAAAAGATGTTGTACAAGTTTCTCATTGCGAGCACGTACGACTATTATTGGGAAACATGCCTACATGATTAATGATCTTGATATTCTGTCTTAATGCTATTTCAATCCTATCAATTGCCCGACCGTAATTTGTTCACCCAACACTTGTTATTGGAGAGTTGCCACTAGTGTAGATAGCTGGGAACCCCGGTCCATCTTTCATCATCATATACTTGTTCTACATGTCAAGCTGTTTTCCGGTGCCATTGCTCTCATATCACTATTACTCGCTGCTATGTTATCGTTACTATTGCTCTCATACCATCGCTACTTTCACATCACCCCTGTTGCTAGTGCTTTTCCAGGTGCAGCTGAATTGACAACTCAGTTGTTAAGGCTTATAAGTATTCTTTACCTTCCCTTGTGTCGAATCAATAAATTGGGTTTTACTTCCCTCGAAGACTGTTGCGATCCCCTATACTTGTGGGTCATCAGTGCTCTATTTACTTTCTTGCCGGGAGTGGCGGCGATGGGGGAGTGGGAAGAGTGCTTTGGCCGCTGGCGTCAAGCGGTGGTGGGAGATCGAGATAGTGCATCACCTGATGTTCAATCTCAGTGGTATAAGTTTAACCACCGACTTATATGGCCGAAAGGCAGCTTCCAACCGCCAACGTCGACTTCTGGTGCTTGTTTAACCTCCATGTGGAGACCGTACGAAGGACGCAAGGTTGCACACATCTTCTGCTACGGACCAAGTGGTCTAGTCCCCAAGCCGAAGAAGAAGGGCATATATGTTGTCATCGGTTCTTCAGCAGTGCCAAAGGGCCCGATGCCTTTTTTTTCTTATTTCTTAGAGGGTATTTTCTACTAAATATGGGGTCTTTGATGTACTTGTACATCTGCATTATCGATGACATTTTCATAACATGAATGAAAGTATCTATGCCCTTCGGGGCCTCTCCCAATTCAAAGAGAAAAAAATCAGGATCGAAGATAACCAACTTCTATGTTCTATCTTGTTTGCAAAATACAATACACACGCAGACCCTCATAAATATGTATATATATACTCAACACTATAAATGCATGCACACACAACATCAACTAAGTTAGTCATTGGGCCATTAGATAACTAGCCAGCCATTTGGCCCATTTCTACGTTACTTTCGTGTCATGCTTTAAAGTTTTTGTGAGTTTTACCATGAAAAACCAATAACATCTGTTTCATTAGCACATATTTGGGTGCAGAAGGTACATATATGGTTGCAGAAGCTAAAGACAAATTAGAGATGGTAACATGTATGTTAACGAGAAGTCTTCAAATGAGATGCACTCCGATCTCAAAAATAAAATAAAACAGCATGCAATCTATAGCCGTGGCATGGTCTGTGACGTAAGGCCACCCACTTAGAACGCATGAAGTCATCAACCACTGCTAATGGAGTACCATACATTATTATTCCTAAATAGTAATACTATTATTTTTACCAATTTTATAATTTCAAAGTTATTTTTTTAAAGTTCACCGATCTATTGATAATATCCATAGTAGTACAAAGAACCAAAAGGTAATAAATATTATAAATAAGTCCTTAGACCACCAACCAACTGAGGACTACAGACATTGCATGAGTTGAAGGTTCACCTCCATCCTCACACCTCAATCACTAGAGCCGGAAAAAACTTATTATAGTAAGTAAACATGAAGTTGTCGTGCTAAGTTTCCAAAAGACCAGCGCACCAGAGTAGCAACGATCACCAAAGATGAGACTTGTACATCAAAAAAGTCAGACATGAAACCACACCAATAAACAGGAATACTGACAGAATCCCAATAGATCCGTGGGATGCACATCTCCACGCGCTCTATGTCGGCACATGACGCACCACCGAAGTGAGGATATTTCATGGAAGGCCTTATTCTGACTTTGAGATACAGTCTGAGCATCATCATCTTGAAAAAGACACCATCTTGAAAAAGACACCGTAAACCATTGATTTTCGACACAAAATGATTCCAAGGGTTAGGTGCTAAGGGGTGTGGCACCGACCCAACTTAGGCGCCAGGTAGCTTGGCGTCGTCCTTGCTTTGGCGCCGAACCGAAAATACATATCCAGCAAAGTGGCAACGCAAAGCGCAGATGGCGTGTAGATGATGACGTCAGCAGGAGGAGCCTCTTGAGGGGAACAGGCAAACGATGCCCTACTGAAAGTAGACGATCAATCCATTGGATCGGTCAACACAAATCATTTTCCAGGAAAACTGGTCCCCTTGAAAGCTAGAAGTATGGTCGGGGGCTTGGGGCGGTGACAAATATAGGGGCCGGTACCATGCATTTGAATCATACTTTCTCAATAATATGACTGTATTTTGAAAGCTAGAAGGATACATTTTGAATCATATGGCTGCAAATCTATAGAAATTATTATCTATAAATATATTTGAGTCACCAAACTGAAACAATAGAATGGTAGCAAGAGATATCTTTACAAGTGTAGATAGGTGTTTTCTCCTACAAAATACAGGAGAATACTTAGAGAAAATATGGAAGAATATGAATCCTGCAAATCAAATATGAAAAAAAAACAAAATATATTACGGAATTCTTCAAATCGAATAAGCCAATAGCAAAATCGAAGAAGATGGGCGTCGGATCTGCGGGGCAACGGGCATCGCGCTGAGTCGCCGGAGTACTACTGGGACCAAATCAAGCTTCCGACCCGGGTAACCATGGTTGGGTCAGGCAGTTACCTGACAGATGTGTCAGGCCAGTCGTCACCTCTCCTCGCCGGCTCGCCCAAAGACCGAACCATGCAGATTCCGTGGGGCCTACGGAAAATTGAGATTGTTTGTTTTGTACCCATGCATAGCCTGTGCTGGAAAGTGAAATACGGAGTATTCAGTAAATGCAACGTGCCAACAGTTGATCGTTACCCCAGTTTTTATTCGTTTAAAGGAGAGGAAGGTCGCCACATTTTTTTGTTCAACCCCTAGCTTGGAAGGTGAAATTCGAATTTTATAAGTAGCTAGCCATTTCCATGTTACTTTCATGTCAATGCTTGGAGATATCAAGGTATTTCTGATCTAGTGATTAATTGCGCCTTTAATTAGCTGAAATTTTATTGGGAGAACATGAGAAATCTAGCTTCACAACCCGGACGGATCCGCAATCGTTCATTTTTGAGCTAAATACACCAGTAGTCCTAATAGTTGTACTCTAGGTGTAGTTTAGTCCTAATAGTTGCAAAATAAGGTGAGGTAGTCACAATAGTTGTTTCAATGTGCAAAAGTAGTCCCAAATGATCCTAATGCTGACACATGGTTTTGTGGTTTTGCTAAAACGCCCCTACACAGTTTCTATACCACATCTGATATTGCTGATGCCTAAGGAATGCGGGTCCCACCTGACAACTGACAGGAAAGAATTAAAAATTCAAATGTTAGTAGTGGGATTCGAACGAGGGACGAGATATCAAACGATACAAAGGACGCGGTAACCATCAGGGTCTATGATCGTTTCTGTCGTAATAAAGAGCTTATCTATTATCTAGCTGATCGAACTAAACAGTTTCTCGGGCCAGTTAAATAGGTACGTTTGGAACCTGGGTGCGCACCCAGTTTTCCAAAAAATGAAAAAAAAACACTACCTAAAAGTTTTTAAAAATAAAATAAATATTTACATGTACATATTATGTTGATGCTTACTCGTGTAAGTTATCATGAAAAAATACTATTGTACGTGACCTACATAGAAATGATAAAATATCCAAATGACACTATATATAATGTTTGGATTTGTACTATTCACAGGAATAGGAATAGGAATTTTGTCATTTTTGTGTAGGTCGCATACAATCGTCTTTTCCGTGAAAACTTACACGATGGCAATCGTCTGGTGGGTCGCTAGTTCCAGGCGCAGCATGACGTCGAGATGAACAGCACCGCCGGCATCATCGGCCGGCGGAACAGCTGGAACAAAGATGGGCGCATCCTCTTCCGGGGCGTTCCGGGGCGCACCCTGGAGTACGTCGTCGACGGCATCCAGAGCAGCGCACCGAGGTTGGAGACGCCGTCGTCGCCGCCACCATATCCCGCAGCGCGCTGGCAGCCTCGTCCTCCTCCAAATCTTCCTCGTTAGGGTCGCCGCGAGCAGCGCCTTCCTCGTCGCACCATTCCCAAGCACGAGGTGAAGAAGGAGCCGGAGTTCGCGACGCCGCTCGTCAATCCGAGGCGCGGCGGCAGTAAAGGCGCGCCGACGACACCCTCCTCATCCCGAAGCCAGAGGTGAAGGATGAGCAGGACGACGAGGCAACCGGGAAGGTGATGCTGCTGGCGAAGTACGAGCGGCAGCAGTGTCTCATCGCGAGCAGCGACAACCCCGAGGACTGCCCAGGGCTGCACGCGGCGTTCGCGGCGTCGCTGAACGACAAGGACGCCTGGAGGGACGACCTCAACGTTTATTTAAATTTTAAAAAACTTTCAAATAGCATTTTTTTTTAATTTTTCATAACTGGATGCGCGGGCACCCAGGTTCCATTTGTCATTTCAGCGGATCTTATTTGTTATGTTCGTAGAAGGAGCTTGTTTTCGTAAGCTTAATCAACATGCGGTATTTTTGTGGATGCCGCATGATACGCGCAAATACTAAATGGATTACAACATAATCTTCCAAAAAGAATTCCGGCTGGCGCAGGCAATTTAGCGAATTACTGGTCAATAAGGGCGTAGTCTGCCGTATAGCAGAAACAATCTCGTGAGCTAATGGTTGTGGCCCGCAGTGACCTGGCATCGAGCAAGTTGGTCTTGTGTTCGAATCCTCGAGGCACGCAGGCGGACATATATATTGTTTTTCTTCCTCACCTGACAGATGGGACCCACATTCGGTAGGCCAGATGAGTATGAGAAATGTGTAGGGGCTATTTTGCGAAAAGATAGAAGCAACATGTCGTTATTAGGATCAATTGGGACTACTTTTGCACACAGGGACAACTATTGGGACTACCTCACCTCATTTTGCAACTATTAGGACTAAACTGCACCTAGAGTACAACTATTAGATGCGACGACCCTGAAGTTGCCGGCTGACGTGAAAAAGTTGCCGGGTCTACACTTTCTTTCCTAGCATCTTAGGTGTGCGAGTCGTGCACATGCACCTTAGCGCAGACGTGATTCCCGTCGTTAATTAGAAAGGTAAAATTTAAGTTTAGCGGTTTGGGACTTCTATCATCAAAGAGAATTTTGCACTTGTGCTAATGAATGAATGGCAAGCAAATTCACATGATTTACAACAATTTCAGAATTTCAAATGCTTAGTTGAGAAAAAAAGCAAATATGAGAATATCCAAGTAACAAGGGTGTGGAAATCCACTTCTTTTGTTAATCTTCGGCGCATATGTTCCTCCTACCGAAAGAAAAAACGTATTAAAAAGTTTGAAAAAATGAATAAAAATTTCGCGCGTGCATCTCGACATTTTATGTGCGCATGCTAATTTACGTTTAAAACTTATTTCCAAAAGAAAGGAGCATACACTCTTGGGTGCGCAAACGCCTCGTCCAGGGTGAACTCATTTTTATGTTTTCGAGTTTTGGAAATGCCATCATCAAACAAGAGGGTATACTCTCTCCATTCCATGAAACGTGTCTTAACTCCGTCAAATTTAGATGTATCTAGTTACTTGTAGATTACTGGATACATCCAAAATTTAGACAAAGTTATGACAACTATCACTTGATGGATAGAGTACATGATCTTTGCTTGTCAGCTGCAATACTTATGTAACCAACATCTTGTTGCCTCAACCTCAAAATTATGACAGCCAGCAATTCCTAGGTCAAAGGGACTTTATGCTAATGAACGAATGGAAAGCAAATACACATGATCTATAACAATTTCAAATTTTCAAATGCTTAGTTGAGAAAAGGAAATTATCCAAGTAACATACATACTCCACATTAATCACTGCTACAGCATGCCAAACAGGTATGTGGATGCTCCACACCAGAATTCATAAGCATTTTAGTTCAAAATTTGAAACACAAAATGTATGGCTTCTCCCGCAAGTTGATGAGCTCGCTAGTCCGGCCGCGGCCAGCAAAGCAACGCGCAGGCGGCGTGCTCCCACGGTCCCACCCCACGCCATCTTTATAACCCCCTCCCTCCCTCCGCCGCTCGGCCGATCCATTCCATCCCCATCCCATTTCGAATCCGCCAGACCAAAGCCACAGCCATGGCTCGCCACCACCTCCTCCTCCTCGTGCTCATCCCCGTCCTCCTCTCCACCGCCTCCGCCACCACCCACTCGCCGGAGACCGAGAGCACCGCCGCCTCCCGCACCCACCACCACCACCACCACGGGACGGCCACCGCCCACTTCCACCCCGTCCCTAGCGCCACCCCCTCCATGCACCAGAACCACCTCGACAGCCAGAGCCAGTCCCTGCTGCTCGACCCCTTCGTCGCCGACGCGCAGGCCGCCGAGGCGGAGCTGGGCGCGGAGACCCGTCCCGCCCCGCTCGTGCAGCCACCCCCGCCTCCCACGCTCGACCCCGTGCAGCCGGATCTCGCCTCCCAGCCGCAGGAGGGCTCCGAGTCCGAGGCGTCACCCTCAACAACACCCGCCGCTGCAACGACGACGACGCTTCTCCCGCTCCCTACCACGGCGGCGACAGCGAGCCCTCCCCCCGTGCAAGCCGGCGTCTCGGACGCGGAGCAGGGCCTGCAGCAGCTCTCCAGGGTCCTCACCTCGCTCGGCTACAACGAGATGGCGTCGGCCGCGCCGCTGCTCGTCGACGAGCCGCCGCTCGCGAGGTGGCCCGGCGCGATCACCGTCTTCGCGGCGCCCGACGCCTTCCTCCAGGCCTCCTGCCCCATGTGCTCGCGCCACCACCTCCTCCTGCAGCACATCGCCATGGGCTACTACCCCTACGCCGAGCTCGCCTCCGCCGCCACCATGAAGATCCCCTCCGCCGCCGTCGGCCTCTGCCTCAAGATCGCCTCCCAGCGGGGCCCCTTCGGCGTCCACTACGCCAGGATCTTCGCCGACGGCGTCGAGGTCTCCCACCCGGAGCTCTACAACGACGGCCGCTACGTCGTGCACGGCCTCCACGGCTTCCTGCGCCCGCTCACCCACTCCTGCTTCGACGACATCCCGCCGCGCCACGGCGCCCGCTCCGCGCACTCCTCCTCCAAGGCCACCGCGGCCTCCGTCGTGCGCATCATGCTCCGCGACGCCATCGCGCGCCTCCGCGACGGCGGCTACGGCTTCGTCGCCCTCGCCATGCGCGTCAAGTTCGCCGAGCTCGAGAGGTTCGCCAACGTCACGCTCTTCGCGCTCGACGACCAGGCCATCTTCGTCGGCGGGGGGCACGACTACGTCTCCGCGGTGCGCTTCCACGTCGTGCCCGACCACCGCCTCACACGCGCCGACCTGCGACGCCTCCGCCCCGGCACCATCCTCCCCACCATGGCCGGCGAGGGGCAGAGCCTCGTCGTCACCCACGCATCCAACCACGACGTCCGCATCAACTACATACCCATCAAGGACCCCGACGTCGTCGTCAACTCGCGCGTCGCCGTACACGGCGTCTACGTGCCGTTCCCGCGCATTCACCTCGCCAACCTCGCCGCATCCGTCGCCGTCGCCTCCGACGCCGACATGAACGCCACCTGCGGCTTCGGGGGACCCTTCGGCGTCGACTGCACCTCCACCAAGATGCCCGCGTGACGTATGTGAGTCGTCTCGCTCGTTTGGGCGTTCCTCTTTTCGTTTCTAGCTAGCAAGGATCCTTTCCTACGTAGTGGTTCGGATTGGAGTAATGTGTTGTGCTGCTTCTGATTCTGATAACATTTTGTGGCACCGATCGGTAATGTGTTGTGGTGCTTCGCTTATCCAGTTGGCATGAATGTCAAAATCTTGGAGCAAATTTGATGAAATCTCTGCTTGCCCTGTTCTTATCACAGATTACATGTTTGCTGATTTTATTCGTCTTGCGTGTGCCAATTCTGTTCCTACATTCATCAATTACTGCTAATTAAGATGGGTCAGTTTGCTCACAGTAGATTACTTTCAACTTTTGCTCTGAATCTTCTCTTCGGTTGGGAAGATTTTGTTTGAAGGGCACATTGTAAAACTTGTTCCTGCGTCAGTTTACAGGCATAGATCAGTTTGCTTGTAGACTAGTAGTATACTTCTGAACTTCAATCTTCCCTTCGGTTAGGAATATGTTGTTCAGCTGGTAAGATTTCGTCCGAAATATGTGTTCGTAACTGAGGCATGGCATGGAACGAATTTGATGACATTTGCTGGTTGCTCTGTTCTTAAACAGATTGTTTGCTGATTTTTCTTGTCTTGCATGTGCTAATTTTATTCCTGCATGCATAAGCTGGTGCTCATGGCTCAGTTTTGCCCATAGATTACTTTGAACTTGTACTCTGAATCTTCTCAGTTGGGAACATTTTGTTTGAAGCGCATGTGTTTGGTAAGGCATGCATGGATGTCGTTCGGTTGTAAAATTTTGTTCCTCCGTCGCTCAGTTTACCGTCAAGATGGCTAAATTTATTCCTGCCGCATAAAAAAGAGGCTCAACTTGCTTGTAGAGTACTACTGCGTACTTCTGAACTTTGTACTCTACCATGCACATATGGAATCCGAATACGTATATGGAATGTTGTTCAGCTGGTAAGATTTCGTCTGAATCATGTGTTCGGTGAGGCATGGCATGCATGGCCCCCAAACTGAGTTCCCGGATGACCATTTTGTTTTGTTCTGTTAAGATGTAAGCGAATTGCACATGATCCCGTGATAGCCTGCTCGATTTGCAGGTTCTTTCGGCATTTTAGTTTTTGGTTTTGCTAATTCTAAGTTGACTGGAGTATTATCTAGCCATGGGGATTGAAGAATCGCCTTGCATTCAGTAGACTTCCGCTCATGCACACTACCCAAAGGCAAGGGCTTGGTGCCGTCGTATGTATCTTTCTTATTGATGCGTTGATATGTTGCAGTTGTTCTATGGCTATAGATGTGAATTGATGTGATATAGCTATCCATCGATGCCAACTTAATCGTCCTATGTTTCCGAGCATCGCCATCGTTGACGTTGCTGATTTCACCGTGTGATACCGTCAACCCCTTCTTGATGCTTTGGAGATGTACTAGGACTGTCGCAATGCTTTATCGACGATGTTCCGCTACAAAAATGGCCCGCTAGCTCATGCCATCAACCTCCTCTATGCATCTTCGTATGGCGAGCTTCTGTGCCACCTCGGACAATATGGGGCCACCAGCCCACCATGATGCAAGCCCAAACAAAGTAACATGTACATATTCACCGTGCATAACTCCATCCATTGTACAATTGAACATACATATTCGTCCGTATCTTGAGTCACTTGTAACGTTTAACTTCTTTTGCTAATAGTTTCATCGTGCGATCCCGTCAACCCCATATTGGTGCTTTGGATATACGCTAGGACCACTCCATGCTCTAGCAACGATGTTGCACTACAAAGATGACCCGTTAGCTCATGCCATAGACCTTCTCTCCGCTTCATCATAACGTGGGCTTATGTGCCACCACGGACAATATGAAGTCACTAGTGACGCGTCAAGGTCCAAAACAAAGGACATATTTCACTGTGCATAACTCCATCAACTGTACAATCAAACATATATACATGTTTTTCCATATCTTGCACCACTTGCAATGTTTAACTTCTTTTCCGGTCTTATGTCTATTCGATGCTAACAACCTATGTGAGACTTTAATTATGTGCCACTAGCCTATGCAACAAAGATTTGATTTGGGTTCTCTTATATACCTATAGGCTACAACAACATTCACCTATGATATTATTGATTCATAGGTACAAAGTATTTTTTCCAAGTTTTTAAAACATGATTTTTTTTTTCTATATGGAACTATAATTATCCTTTCGAGCATGTATAGGTGGCTGGTTACATCATTCCACCGTCACAAAATACCTTTTTTCTTCTAAAAACATTTGTATGGCAAACGAGTTAGTTTCACTTAGTCAGTGGCGGAGCTTGCTAGAATATCTGAGGGGCAAACCACAAAACTTCATGATCTGAAGAGGCAAAATGCTAAAAAGAAATCTACTACAAGCCATGTTAAGAGTTGTGTACATAGCTACGCCAGTGCACTTAGTATTCAGTTTACCCATTAGTAGCAACACAAGATAATTATGGAAATCTACTTCATATATTTCCTACTGATTAATACTACCCAATATCAAATAAGAATACAATCTTTTTTGCCGATGCATTTCAGTTGTGTTGGAATTTAAATTATACGTTCACATCCGCTACTTCAAGCAGAGATATATATGCTTCCTACTCCCTGCATCACCAAGGCGACCTACATTGTTGGCAAAGTCCTATGGGTTATCCAAGTCCAATATGACGATAAGCATGGGTCGCTTCCTTTGGCATATGGAGTAAAGGATAGTGCATTTATCCAATCTAGGATTATCATTTCATATAAATTGATGTAACAAAAAAAACATTACTAAACTACTTTGTTCTATTCTAAATTAAATTCATGTTGCGTATCATGACAGATATGGGAAATGAGGGGCAGATCATAGCTTCATTTGACTGCCTTAAAAAGAACAAAAAAATTCAGGGTACAGACTACTGAGACAAGATGTCCTAACAATCTATTCCAAATATTATTTTCCAATTACTAGCTACACAGCCTTCTCATTACTGAACCTGTCAACACAATTCTCATTAACAAAAAAGCAACTGCTATGTAAATGTTCTTTTGAAAACAAGAAAACTTGCAAGAATACATTACAGAAGAAATCACAGAGCATCTCTAACAAACCGGCACCTCAATGTTTCCATGGGCAAGAACATATTCTGCCTGGAAACATTCAGGTTGGAACCCGAGAACACAAGAGTTGAGAATGGCACACGAAAATTCAGTCTAGGAGATGCAAATTAAAATGTTCAAAGAGTGTCTGAACTAGAATTGATGTTCCATTGATTCATAACAATATTTCACACGAATACAAGTGTAGCTTTACATGAATTTGATCTGGCGTACTCGTAATCTGGGGCAGCTTACAACAAACATTACACGCCTCCAAAATCTGACTAGCACAAGATCAATCTAACTAACCATCGATCTCTTTCTCCCGTTACTCATATCAATTACTAAACTCAAGCATCAGGGCTTCAATCTCCTCGTCTGACAGCTGGGAATTTGTAGTATCTGTTGGCGGGTTCAACAGGTCGTCGAGATCACTGTCGCCCCCCTGCTGCATCTCCGCCGCCGTCCAGTAGAACTCCGAGGATGGCAAGAAACTGTCTTGTGCGCATGGCAGCAACCGCGTCGTCTCGCCTCCCGGCATGTGCTGCGTCGTTGTCCCGTAGTAGTACGCCGCCGCGCCGTAGTGCTCGGATTCGCCGGACCCTTGCACGAAAGAGTGCCCGACGTTCTCTGTGAAGTTGTCATCGTTTCCCTGCCCCTGCGTGTTGGTTGTGCCGTAGAAATCTGACGACGGGAAGAAGCTTTCTGGCGCCAACTCCATGGACGGCGGGACCTCCATATCGCCTCCCTGCGTTTCCGCTATGCCATAGAAATCTGAGTCTGACGACGGCAAGAAGCTTTCTTGCATGCATGGCGGCAACTCCATCGTCTCCCATCCCGGCACGTGCATCGCCGGCCCGTAGTAGTACGGCGCAGCGTCGTAGTGCTCGAATTCGCCGGACCCTTGAATGAAAACGTGCCCGATGTTCTCCGTGAAGTTATTCCCGTCATATGATGTTCGCGGCACGCTTGGTGTCGGAGCGTCGGGGTGGCCGCTCGCCGCTTTCCTCTTCCTTGAATCGCCGGAGTCAGACATGAAGGACGAAGACGACATGTTGGTGGATGACGATGCCGTCGACTTCGTGGGCCGCGGCGTCCGGTAAATCTTGCACAGAACGCGATCGCCTCCATTTTGCGGAGGGTTGGCGATGTCGAACTCCTTCATGATCCATCTTTCCGGCGTCCCTGTGGAGAACTTGTTGACGTAGGTGAAGGTCTTGACGCATCCGCCGAGAGTGCTGCCCTTGACGGCCTTCTTGTTCTCCTGGTGCCATGTCCCGCCGTTCACCGCACGTGCCTTCCTCCCTCCGGCGGTCTTGTTCCTGGCGGCGCTACGCACGGGGCTGACGAAGTACCACACCGGCGGCTTGTCTCCCTTGCCGGTACCCGGGGCGTGCGTGAGCTTCTCCACCAAGTGCTCGGGATCCATCGAGTAGACGTCGACGCGGTGGATGCATCTGGGGATGGGTTTGCCGGCGAGCTCGTCACGGAGGTGGCAGTCGGTGAGCTCACTGTCCGGTGGGCAAAACGTGTAGCCTGGAGCTAAGGTGCGGGAAGCGGGCGCCATGATCAGGACCAATATCTATCTCGCTTGATCGCCGGATGTCTTAGCTTAGGGCTCGCACGAGGCCAACTGCGGCTTATATCATGTCATGCATGTACCCACCGCCTGACAAATTGGTTACTAACAGGTTTCCTTTTGTGCAATTCTAATCGGACTATGCTTTGCAACATAGTACGTATTGTACACGGATTCATGTTGTGTGTATTTTAGACCAGCAATGCTACACTTACCGATTTACGGGCTGTAAGTTACAGACTCGCATGAGTTGGAACCAGCCGGTCGTTGGTGCAAAATTAAGGAGGAGGTGGGACCGACAAAGATTTGGTGGGCATGGTGACCCGATTTTAAAAAATTAAAAAAAATACCATTTGAAAGTTTCGGAAAATTACAAATAAATCTTTGCTTGTACATACTATCTTGATATTTACTCATGCCAATTCTCAAGTGAAAATACAACAATATGTGGCCTACACAAAAAGAGAGAAAACTGAAATTTGTATTTTTTTAACTGTACAAATCCAATCATTTTCACATTTTGCCATTTTTATGTAGCCCACAATTGTATTTTCCTAGAGGATATCAAAATAATTCATAGATGCAAAAAATTATACTCAATTTTTTTGAAGCTTTAAATGAAAATTTTCAAGTTTTAAATAAACATGTGAGTCTACAACCATGTTCCACTAGCTATTTCCGGAGGTGGGGCATTTTTTTTTCTCTTTGTATCAAATCAAGCCAGGCACAATTGATTCAAAAAAAAAATCAAGCCAGGCACAACCCATAATTTTAGCCTGCAAATCTTGCCCGTAAGTGTAGTATTTTTTGGAGCGCACTTGTACGCGCAGGTGATAGTAGGCCTGATGTAGATAGTATATCATATCAGCTTAACATGATATTACCATACTCTGGTCAGACGTAGCTGGTGGCGATCCAGCCCTTGGCAGCGTGGAACTGTGGCGTGTAGAGGTGCGCCGTGCGGCGGTTCGGAACACCCAGCTGTAGAGGATTTGCAGTTCTGCACACGCCACCAAATATAGTGCCATCATGAGGCGGCTGGTTGCATTATAGGTCACGGTAGTCTACCTCGCATCGCCTCCTCCTAAGGCAAATAGGGGAGAAACTGTAGCCCTCCCAGCCACCACCCCCTCCTCTCCCCTCGTCCTCCCTAGCGGCGGCCTTCTGAAACCTTTTTGCGACAAAAAAGAATATATTAATATCACGAAGAACATGGGCGGAGCTAGGATGGAAAATGAGTGGGGGCGAAAAAAAAAACCAAGCTGACGACAACATTGTGACAAAAAAAAAACCAAGCTGACGACAACAATATTTCGTTATAAGATAATAATGTCACATTATGGTACGACGAGTTCATCCCAGATTTCCAGAAAGTGAAGTACTCTAACAAAATTAAACAAAAGAACTTGATATATAATATAGTCTGTAGTTCCTAAGTTGCAAACGAGAACACTTGTCTTATGATAGGCATGGCTGATATCTTCTTAATAGAATTTTTATTCTCCAACCTGTAATGCAAAAGTATGTCAAACTGGGATTGCAAAAACTGAAATTGACAGTATATAAGAAAAACATGAGAACAATCACCTTTCTTTTCACCCCACGGCGATTTGTCACATGGAAACGTCCAACTATCACCTCATTCGGAATATTATCCTACAATTCCTTCTCTACAAAGCAAATGAGGCTATGGCTCATATAATCATCACCCATTTTGTTTCGTAGAGCACTCTTGACAAGCTTCATAGCTGAGAAGCACCTCTCGACAGTTGCCGTAGCAACGGGAAGAGTTAGCACTAACTTTAAAAGGCGATAAACCAACGGATAAGAAAGATGCTTCCGTGTAGTCACCATTAGTTTAGCCAAATCGCTGATTGTGTCCAAGCTAGCAAACCTTGTATCATTGAGTACATTATCTAGGTAAAGGCAAAGCTCCTGCTCAAGATGATCCAATTCATCATCATTGAAGTCTTTAGGATAAAACTTGGCCAACTTGATAAGTTTCTCATCATCATAAAGTCTAAATTGACCACTTGGGCTGAAAGAGGACATGCAACAAAGCAACTCTAAATTTACCTCATTGAATCTGCGATTTAACTCTTCTAACAACAAATCTATGACAACAAAGAAACAATCAACCCGATAATGATGCCCATTGTCAATGCCAATCTTTTGCCTTGGCTTCTTTGGATTTATGTAGTCCCTTTTCATGTCCATCACCGAAATGCCATATGTCTCGCGGAAGAGGCGTACTTTCTTCAGGAGAGAATTCCAACCATGCTCAGATCTAAGCTTCATTAGCTCCCTCTTAATAGATTCTACATCTGACATAGCATTTACAATATCCATGTCCTTTGTTTGAAATGTTTTTGATAGCCCATTTGTCCAAGCAAATATAATCATCATCATGTGTAGAAAGAATACATAATCAAATGTTTGAAAATATTTTAGAAGACCATTGGCTTGACGTTTCTTGTACGGATCTTTCCCATCTTCCTCCACATATTCTAGTATATTAACCACTGAAGGGAACATCTTCGACAAACTCAACAAAGTTGTATAGTGAGAATTCCATCTAGTATCTCCTGGTCTTTGGAGAGACATCTCATGGTTTAATCCAGATCATGTAGAAAGCTCTCCCCTGCAAATGGTTTTCCTAACTTCTTCCAGATGATACTCTCTAAGTTTATCCTTTCTCTTGCAAAGAGTATCCAGCCACGATAATCATATCAAAGAATTCGCCAACATCAGTTATCTTCTTTGCAAGAGACACAACAACTAAGTTAAGCTTATGAGAAAAACGATGTACATAATAAGTTGAACTGTTCTCTCTCATAATCTTGGCCTGCAAGCCATTAAACTCACCGTCCATGTTACTTGCTCCATCATAACCTTGTCCTCTCACTTGTTGTAGACTCAAACCAAACTTTGCAAACATAAAATCAATTTTAGACATGAGATAATCTGCCGTTGTCTCCTCTACATGAACAACACCAACAAACCCCTCATTTGACACCCCACATTTGTTGACATAGCGTAGAACAACTACCATTTGTTCTTTGTCAAAAACATCACGACACTCATCAACCAATAAACTAAACATGCCATTGTCAATGTCCTTCAGCCATTGTCAATGTCCTTCAAAATACTGCCCATAATTTCTTCCGCAAAGCATTGAGTAATATCCTTTTGAATTGTTGGAGACACCAACTGATTATTGTGTGGAGAATTTTTGAATGCCTTGGCTACAACATCATTTTGCATCATAGTATAATCCTTCAACTCGAGATAATTTCCTTTATTTGTTGAGTCTTCTGACTCATCATGGCCACGAAAAGGTTGTCCTTGATGCAACAAGTATCTACATATATCAATTGGAGCATTCAACCGGATAAGATGCTCATTCTTCTCAATTTGAGTTTGTTTATGCAAGGCTTCAGGGATTGATTGAGCAGTATTCATCAGATCTTCGCAGTTTTTGAGTGCCTTGTTGTGGAAACTATCACGGTCACCCACATGTTTCGAAAATATCTCCGGTCCCTTCTTCCAATTGACACGGCCCTCTGTCACAAATGCATCATGCCCATGCTTGTTACCTTTAATATTGTCCCTGAACAAATAGCAACACATGCAATATGCCTTGTCCTCTTCCTCACTGTACTCTAATCAATTGGCATGCATATCATACTAATCAGCAATAAAATACCTCTTACTCTTTCCAATCATTCTGAGTTTAAACTTGGATGGACAAGGTTGATGAGGCCCCCATGTCAAGTACTTTCTTCTGATGTCCTCATGCTGATTGGGATGGAAATCTATAATTCTCTTCCTTTTAGATGGATCCGGAGGAAGCTTGATCAAATCAATCATTTCAGGCATGTTGCCACTTGTAGATTTTGGATAAAATCGCTCCATAGCTTCTCTGCATATGTCAAAATAAATTTGTCATACATGAATTCAGAGTTCATATAGATTTTCTTCTTTCAAATACTCAAACAGCAAATGATATATGTTTCTTCTACTCTCAAATACTCAAACAACAATTGATATATATTTCTTCTATTCTCAAATACTCAAACAACAATTGATCATTTTCTTGTACTCTCAAATTCTCAAACAGCAATACAAATCGATCTCAACACTTGAGGTTCAGAGAATCAGAGTTCAGACTTAACAGTACATGCAAATTGATCTGAACATCAAACTTCTCTTTTGAGTAATTAATCATGTATTAATGTGAAATAAACTAGGCTCAATCAAGCTGACATAGAATTAGAAGGAGACAATAAATAAGAAATCAGAAGTTTTGAGAAATTAAAAAGACGCTTGGGGAAGAACTTGGGGCTTACCAGAGGGCCAGAGGCAGTGATCTTCAAAGTTCGAAGGACAGGCGGTCGGTTGGCCGGCCGGCTGGCGTGCACGGCGGACCGCGGATGGCGACGGTGACTGCCGGAGGGCGGAGGCGAGCGTCGGGTTGGGAGACCGCCAGTCGCTTGGTTTGTTTCGAAACCTCCGTCGCTTTGTTTCTGGCGAAACTTCCGTCGCTTCGTTTCCTTGCTTTTTTTTGAGACTTCACATGCCTTTATTCAAATTGATTCAAGGATTACAAGCATGTCTAAACCAGGAGGTGGCCCTAATAGCCACACAAAACGACCTGCTGGCAAGGATGAAACAAACCTTGCCAAGCGATGAGCTTCAACATTACACTCCCTTCTCTCATGGGTGAAAAAGGTAAAGCCTCTATCTCTACTCCTACCCTTGATCTCCATGATGATGCTCCCCAAGTATCCCTTGTAGTCACTATGAAGGGCATTCACCACCTCGAGGCAATCCGATGCCACCTGCATCGGTCCTACTAGAAGATCATAAGCAATGTCCAGAGCTTCTCGACACGCCAAATCTTCCAAGCATCTAGGGTCAGTAATACCCTCATAAACCATTGCCGAAGCTCCCAGATATGTGCCATTTCTGGCCCTGCAAACCGCGACTACCGCACCCTTTGATTCAGATTTCGCCACCGCCGCATCAACATTGATCTTGCTTCTGCCTGCAGGTGGGGCGATCCACGCCGCCTGTCTCGGAACAGTTACAGGCTTGCGCTGCTACAGCTGGGCTTCCTCTCTCACAGCAGCCAGGTCCGACAGGAAGTTGTTTGCAAAACCCACCGTCGCCATCAGACTCTGGTATATGTCCTCATGCACTGCCTTCCTCTTCGCATGCCATATCGCCCATAGAGTTACAAGCATACAAGTGAGATCGTCTTTCCCATAGACTCTATCATATATAACAGCCATTGCTTTGCTGTGGGCTCTGTCGACATAGCCATATGCTCTGTTAGCGCCCACACACAACGTGCCAGGTTGCACTCAATCAAAGAATGTCGCCAGGAGTCCTCCAACCCGCATATAGAGCATGCCGGCGTCGGAGCCATCTGCCGATGATGTCGAATGCCCTCCGTTGGTATCGAGTGTTTTGCCAACCTCCAAAGGAACATGCGTATTTTGGATGGAACAAAAATCTTCCATAGTTTGCTCCATGCCTTTTCTTCCTTGGTTGAATCCGATGCTGCAGAATTACCATCAAGCCAGTCTTCACGTACCCGCTTCGTCACTGCAAGCGCCCGATAGCAGGAACACACTGAAAACTGATCGTTATTCTCGAAATGCCAAGACCAGAAGTCATCTTTGAACCGGGTACACAACGGAATATTTCGAATAATGTCCACAACCATCGGAAGGAAATACTCTTCTAGCTTCTCCATGTTCCAAGCTGCAATGTGATGATGGATATAATCACTAACCATCTGCGGTGCATCAGCTTTCCTTGGCGCTACAGGTCTCATCCTTTCATCTCTAGGAAGCCAATTCTGCACCCACGCATCAGTAGAGCGTCCGTCGCCGATGCGCCTGATCAGACCGATCTTCAGAGCATCGCGTCCCTCTATGATCGACCGCCATACTTGAGACGGATGAGAGCCCAGGCCTGGTGACAGAACATCCCCATCCGGGTAGTAAACCGCCTTCAAGATCTTTGCACTCAGAGAGTCAGGTACCTGGAGTAGACGCCATGCCTTGCGGGCTAACAGAGCAATATTGAATAGCTCAATGTCTCTGAATCCCAAGCCACCTGCACACTTCGGCTGTGTCATAGCCTCCCACGATACCCAGCACACACGCCTTTTACCTTCTTTACTTCCCCACCAGAACTTACGTATCATAGAATTAATATGCTCACATAATCCCCTTGGTAATTTGAAACAAGACATGGAGAAAGTCGGAATAGCCTGAGCTATTGACTTTATTAAAATTTCTTTTCCTCCCACAGATAGGAGTATCTCCATCCAACCTAGTATCTTCTTCCATACTCTGTCTCTCAAGTATTTAAAAGCTCCATTCTTTGAGCTCCCCAGATCTGCAGGCATGCCCAAATACTTTTCATTAAGAGTCTCCCGATCAACTTCCAAGATCCCCTTGATCCCTTCTCTAACTCCCCCTGGACACCCTTTGCTAAAGTAGACAGATGATTTTTCCACATTGATGTGTTTCCCTGATGCATTACAGTACTTATTTAGTAACTCTTTCATCTCCAGAGCACCCTCATTATTTGCATGGAAGAACAACATGCTGTCATCAGCAAAGAGCAGGTGGTTTACTGCCGGGACGATTGACATAGGCATCCCCAATGGGCCTGCCGAAGATGGTACCCGGGATTTACTAAAGGCCCACGACCCGAAGTTTATGAAGCCTGGAAGCCCAGTTAGGAGATAGCTTGGAAAGATAGAGTTGTATTAGGAATAATGACTTGTAACTATTATGGGACGAACTCAAAGAGTCTCCCGGTCTTTGTAACTTGTACATCACGAAACCCTCGGCTCCGCCTCCTATATAAGGGGGAGTCGAGGGAGAAAGAGAGGATCAATTTCATTGTCAACATAACCCTAGTTTTCTAGCAGTCGAGTACTTTTCCGGCTGAACCCTCGAGATCTGCTTGCCCTCTAATTCCTACGAAAACTCTAGTCTACAATCCGTAGGCGTTGACAAGTTGATACCTTGTCAATTGGGGCCGTCTGTGGGAAAAAGAGGCGACAAGGAGCTGATCTCGATGCCACGCTCAACATCATCGACATCTTCGGTGGCAAGCAACGCGTTGGACAGAGGTAAACAGATCGAAACTGGTCTAGTCGATTTTGTTCCTCACCCGCCCTCCCGTGTGGATGCATATGCGTATCTGGATGAGCCTATGGAGATGACGTTCGGGAGGTTCCACTTCCGCGTCGGAAAAGAGGGATCACATCGTCTCGAGGTTCCGGTTTCTTCGGGATCGTCGGCGGCCGACTCTGATCTTTCGGAATCGTCGTCATCGTTCGAGACGGGCGCCGAGGAGATCTCGCCGCCACGCTTCGTCAAGACCGCGACAAGTGGAAAACTCGTCAAAATCTTCGGCAGCATGTCCTTCGAGTCGTCTGCGGACTCCAATATAAGCAGCAACTCAGACATCATTGACAGCTTCGACTTCATCGACAAGTCAACTTCTGTTAGGGAGGTCTTCGCCGATCTATGTGACGGAGTCACTGATATGTCTCCGACGTATCGATAATTTCTTATGTTCCATGCCACATTATTGATGATATCTACATGTTTTATGCACACTTTATGTCATATTCGTGCATTTTCCGGAACTAACCTATTAACAAGATGCCGAAGAGCCAGCTTTGTTCTCGCTGTTTTTGGTTTCGAAATCCTAGTAACGAAATATTCTCGGAATTGGACGAAATCAACGCCCAGGGTCCTATTTTGCCACGAAGCTTCCAGAAGACCGAAGAGGAGTCGAAGTGGGGCCACGAGGCGCCGCCACACTAGGGCGGCGCGGCCCTGGCCCTGGCCGCGCCGACCTAGGGTGTGGGGCCCTCGTGTGGCCCCCCGCGTTGCCCTTCCGCCTACTTAAAGCCTCCGTCGCGAGACCCCCGCATCGAGAGCCACGATACGGAAAACCTTCTAGAGACGCCGCCGCCGCCAATCCCATCTCGGGGGATTCTGGAGATCTCCTCCGGCACCCTGCCGGAGAGGGGATTCATCTCCCGGAGGACTCTTCACCGCTATGGTCGCCTCCGGAGTGATGAGAGAGTAGTTCACCCCTGGACTATGGGTCCATAGCAGTAGCTAGATGATTGTCTTCTCCTCATTGTGCTTCATTGTTGGATCTTGTGAGCTGCCTAACATGATCAAGATCATCTATCTGTAATACTATATGTTGTGTTTGTCGGGATCCGATGGATAGAGAATACTATGTTATGTTAATTATCAAGTTATTACCTATGTGTTGTTTATGATCTTGCATGCTCTCCGTTATTAGTAGAGGCTCGGCCAAGTTTTTGCTCTTAACTCCAAGAGGGAGTATTTATGCTCGATAGTGGGTTCATGCCTCCATTGATATCCGGGACAGATGACGTAAAGTTCTAAGGTTGTGGATGTCGTCGTTGCCACTAGGGATAAAACATTGATGCTATGTCTAAGGATGTAGTTGTTGATTACATTACGCACCATACTTAATGCAATTGTCTCGTTGTTTTACAACTTAATACCGGAAGGGGTTCGGATGATAACCCGAAGGTGGACTTTTTAGGCATAGATGCAGCTTGGATGGCGGTCTATGTACTTTGTCGTAATGCCCAATTAAATCTCACTCGTACTTATCATGACATGTATGTGCATTGTTATGCCCTCTCTATTTGTCAATTGCCCGACTGTAATTTGTTCACCCAACATGCTTTTATCTTATGGGAGAGACACCTCTAGTGAACTGTGGACCCCGGTCCATTCTTTTATACCGAAATACAAATCTGCTGCAATACTTGTTCTTTACTCGTTTTCTTGCAAACAATCATCTTCCACACAATACGGTTAATCCTTTGTTACGAGCAAGCCGGTGAGATTGACAACCTCACTGTTTCGTTGGGGCAAAGTACTTTGGTTGTGTTGTGCAGGTTCCACGTTGGCGCCGGAATCCCCGGTGTTGCGCCGCACTACATCCCGCCGCCATCAACCTTCAACGTGCTTCTTGGCTCCTCCCGGTTCGATAAACCTTGGTTTCTTTCTGAGGGAAAACTTGCTGCTGTGCGCATCATACCTTCCTCTTGGGGTTCCCAACGAACGTGTGAGTTACACGCCATCAAGCATATTTTCTGGCGCCGTTGCCAGGGAGATCAAGTCACGCTGCAAGGGGAGTCTCCACTTCCCAATCTCTTTACTTTGTTTTTGTCTTGCTTTACTTTATTTACTACTTTGTTTGCTGCATTATATTAAAACACAAAAAAATTAGTTGCTAGCTTTACTTTATTTACTGTCTTGTTTGCTATATCAAAAAACACAAAAAAATTAGTTACTTGCATTTGCTTTACTTATTTCAACATGTTTCCTCTTAATTTTACTGTAAAAGATATACCTGTGGGACAAGGGTCTATAATTGGAAGAGATAATATAGAAGAATTTTTCACCCATGTTAGTATGCATGAAGATCTTAAAGATATACCACTTGCAAAAGCTGTCCCTACTTATGAAGATGCCTCTGTTTGTTTGGTACGCATGATGGAAGCCAGATTTATTAGTCTCAACCCCATGATACAACACATGTTTCTTACACTTTCTGATATGGAGCGGGGAGAGAAGAGAGATTTTGTTCTAAAAGTCTTAGTGCGAGAATTTGAAGATATAGCTATAGAAGCTAGAAAAGTTTTTATTAAGCATAAGAGGCTTGGCTTTTATACCGACTTTAAAAGAACACTTGAAAAAATGGATATGTATAGAATAAAATACACTAATAATGCTAATGATGGTGGGGAGATTAAAGCACCAATACCATGTAAGCTCCTAGCAATGCATGAAGCTCTAGAAAATAATTATGCTTGGCTTGTTCCTGAAAATTTGTTTGATGAGAGCAGCAAGCCCAAGACTAATGAAAAGGGAGCCGCTGAAACTTATGTATCCAATATACTATGCATGGTTGAGAAAACTCCAAACCCCGCTGTAGATGCACCACCCTTTGATAATACTTGATATACACTTTCTCGCGCCTAGCCGAAAGGCGTTAAAGAAAAGCGCTTATGGGAGACAACCCATGTTTTTACTACAGTATTTTTGTTTTATATTTGAGTCTTGGAAGTTTTTTACTACTGTAGCAACCTCTCCTTATCTTAGTTTTATGTTTTGTTGTGCCAAGTAAAGTCTTTGATAGTAAAGTAAATACTAGATTTGAATTACTGCGCAGAAACAGATTTCTTTGCTGTCACGAATCTGGGTCTAATTCTCTGTAGGGAACTCAGAAAATTATGCCAATTTACGTGAGTGATCCTCAGATATGTACGCAACTTTCATTCAATTTGGGTATTTTCATTTGAGCAAGTCTGGTGCCTCAATTAAATCCATCTTTACGGACTGTTCTGTTTTGACAGATTCTGCCTTTTATTTCGCATTGCCTCTTTTGCTATGTTGGATGAATTTCTTTGATCCATTAATGTCCAGTAGCTTTATGCAATGTCCAGAAGTGTTAATAATGATTGTGTCACCTCTTAAAATGTTAATTTTTATTGTGCACTAACCCTCTAATGAGTTGTTTTGAGTTTGGTGTGGAGGAAGTTTTCAAGGATCAAGAGAGGAGTATGATGCAATATGATCAAGGAGAGTGAAAGCTCTAAGCTTGGGGATGCCCCGGTGGTTCACCCCTGCATATTCTAAGAAGACTCAAGCGTCTAAGCTTGGGGATGCCCAAGGCATCCCCTCCTTCATCGACAACATTATCAGGTTCCTCCCCTGAAACTATATTTTTATTCGGCCACATCTTATGCACTTTGCTTGGAGCGTCGGTTTGTTTTTGTTTTTGTTTTGTTTGAATAAAATGGATCCTAGCATTCACTGTATGGGAGAGAGACATGCTCCGCTGTAGCATATGGACAAGTATGTCCTTAGGCTTTACTCATAGTATTCATGGCGAAGTTTCTTCTTCGTTAAATTGTTATATGGTTGGAATTGGAAAATGCTACATGTAGTAATTCTAAAATGTCTTGGATAATTTGATACTTGGCAATTGTTGTGCTCATGTTTAAGCTCTTGCATCATATACTTTGCACCCATTAATGAAGAAACACTTAGAGCTTGCTAATTTGGTTTGCATATTTGGTTTCTCTAGAGTCTAGATAATATCTAGTATTGAGTTTTGAACAACAAGGAAGACGGTGTAGAGTCTTATAATGTTTACAATATGTCTTTTATGTGAGTTTTGCTGCACCGTTCATCCTTGTGTTTGTTTCAAATAACCTTGCTAGCCTAAACCTTGTATCGAGAGGGAATACTTCTCATGCATCCAAAATCCTTGAGCCAACCACTATGCCATTTGTGTCCACCATACCTACCTACTACATGGTATTTATCCGCCATTCCAAAGTAAATTGCTTGAGTGCTACCTTTAAAATTCCATCATTCACCTTTGCAATATATAGCTCATGGGACAAATAGCTTAAAAACTATTGTGGTATTGAATATGTACTTATGCACTTTATCTCTTATTAAGTTGCTTGTTGTGCGATAACCATGTTTCTGGGGACGCCATCAACTATTCTTTGTTGAATATTATGTGAGTTGCTATGCATGTTCGTCTTGTCTGAAGTAAGAGAGATCTACCACCTTTATGGTTGGAGCATGCATATTGTTAGAGAAGAACATTGGGCCACTAACTAAAGCCATGATTCATGGTGGAAGTTTCAGTTTTGGACATATATCCTCAATCTCATATGAGAATAATAATTGTTGCCACATGCTTATGCATTAAAGAGGAGTCCATTATCTCGTTGTCCATGTTGTCCCGGTATGGATGTCTAAGTTGAGAATAATCAAAAGCGAGAAATCCAAAATGCGAGCTTTCTCCTTAGACCTTTGTACAGGCGGCATGGAGGTACCCCTTTGTGACACTTGGTTAAAACATGTGTATTGTGATGATCCGGTAGTCCAAGCTAATTAGGACAAGGTGCGGGCACTATTAGTATACTATGCATGAGACTTGCAACTTGTAGGATATAATTTACATAACTCATATGCTTTATTACTACCGTTGACAAAATTGTTTCATGTTTTCAAAATAAAAGCTCTAGCACAAATATAGCAATCGATGCTTTCCTCTTTGAAGGACCATTCTTTTTACTTTTATGTTGAGTCAGTTCACCTATCTCTCTCCACCTCAAGAAGCAAACACTTGTGTGAACTCGTGCATTGATTCCTACATACTTGCATATTGCACTTATTATATTACTCTATGTTGACAATTATCCATGAGATATACATGTTATAAGTTGAAAGCAACCGCTGAAACTTAATCTTCCTTTGTGTTGCTTCAATACCTTTACTTTGATTTTTTGCTTTATGAGTTAACTCATATACAAGACTTATTGATGCTTGTCTTGAAGTACTATTCATGAAAAGTCTTTGCTTTATGATTCACTTGTTTACTCATGTCATTACCATTGTTTTGATCGCTGCATTCATTACATATGTTTACAAATAGTATGATCAAGGTTATGATGGCATGTCACTTCGAAATTATCTTTGTTATCGTTTTACCTGCTCGGGACGAGCAGTAACTAAGCTTGGGGATGCCGATACGTCTCCGACGTATCGATAATTTCTTATGTTCCATGCCACATTATTGATGATATCTACATGTTTTATGCACACTTTATGTCATATTCGTGCATTTTCCGGAACTAACCTATTAACAAGATGCCGAAGAGCCGCTTGTCGTTTCTGCTGTTTTTCGTTTCGAAATCCTAGTAACGAACTATTCTCGGAATTGGACGAAATCAACGCCCGTGGTCCTATTTTGCCACGAAGCTTCCGGAAGACCGAAGAGGAGTCGAAGTGGGGCCACGAGGCGCCGCCACACTAGGGCGGCGCGTCCCAGGCCCTGGCCGCGCCGACCTAGGGTGTGGGGCCCTCGTGTGGCCCCCCGCGTTGCCCTTCCGCCTACATAAAGCCTCCGTCGCGAAACCCCCAGTACCGAGAGCCACGATACGGAAAACCTTCCAGAGACGCCGCCGCCGCCAATCCCATCTCGGGGGATTCTCGGAGATCTCCTCCGGCACCCTCGCCGGAGAGGGGATTCATCTCCCGGAGGACTCTTCACCGCTATGGTCGCCTCCGGAGTGATGAGTGAGTAGTTCACCCCTGGACTATGGGTCCATAGCAGTAGCTAGATGGTTGTCTTCTCCTCATTGTGCTTCATTGTTGGATCTTGTGAGCTGCCTAACATGATCAAGATCATCTATCTCGTAATACTATATGTTGTGTTTGTCGGGATCCGATGGATAGAGAATACTATGTTATGTTAATTATCAAGTTATTACCTATGTGTTGTTTATGATCTTGCATGCTCTACGTTATTAGTAGAGGCTCGGCCAAGTTTTTGCTCTTAACTCCAAGTGGGAGTATTTATGCTCGATAGTGGGTTCATGCCTCCATTGATATCTCGGGACAATGGATGTAAAGTTCTAAGGTTGTGGATGTGTCGTTGCCACTAGGGATAAAACATTGATGCTATGTCTAAGGATGTAGTTGTTGATTACATTACGCACCATACTTAATGCAATTGTCTCGTTGTTTTACAACTTAATACCGGAAGGGGTTCGGATGATAACCCGAAGGTGGACTTTTTAGGCATAGATGCAGTTGGATGGCGGTCTATGTACTTTGTCGTAATGCCCAATTAAATCTCACCGTACTTATCATGACATGTATGTGCATTGTTATGCCCTCTCTATTTGTCAATTGCCCGACTGTAATTTGTTCACCCAACATGCTTTTATCTTATGGGAGAGACACCTCTAGTGAACCGTGGACCCCGGTCCATTCTTTTATACTCGAAATACAAATCTGCTCGCAATACTTGTTCTTTACTGTTTTCTTGCAAACAATCATCTTCCACACAATACGGTTAATCCTTTGTTACAGACAAGCCGGTGAGATTGACAACCTCACCGTTTCGTTGGGGCAAAGTACTTTGGTTGTGTTGTGCAGGTTCCACGTTGGCGCCGGAATCCCTGGTGTTGCGCCGCACTACATCCCGCCGCCATCAACCTTCAACGTGCTTCTTCGCTCCTCCTGGTTCGATAAACCTTGGTTTCTTTCTGAGGGAAAACTTGCTGCTGTGCGCATCATACCTTCCTCTTGGGGTTCCCAACGAACGTGTGAGTTACACGCCATCAGTCACCAACCCCGACGAAAGTCAAACTCCAAAATATCATCAAGTCTATGTAATTGGAGAAACAAGTCGCCACAGGAGGAGACATCAGAGGCTTTCGATGATGCGGGAAATCCATACATCGATCCCGCTGATCCTATGCGAGGTTTAGGCACCAAGTATGTCGGACTTGCAACACGACAGATGGTGCAACTTCCGCAAGCGGCTTGGGACAGAGCTGCAAAAGCCAGCGATGGCACGGAGCCAATGACTACGACTTCCACAGCTGAAGAGTTGCAAGCATACCAATATAGACTCGCCCGTGCTGGACGAGAACTCGAAAAACAGAAAGCCGAGCTTGATAGGAGGAGAGCCGCAGCTTCCGCGTCAAGCCGAAGAAGGGCGGAGCTCAACCGTCATTCAGGGACTTCGGAATCCAATCATGGAGCAGCCCGTAATAGAGGAAGATCGAGGCTGCAGAACATACCTGAAGGTGAGAGGGAAAATCTGATCCAAAATCTCGACATGTCCTTTATGTCAATAGATACAAGGGGAAACATTATTCCCAAAACACCGGAAGCTGGATATATAGCATCTCAGGCTTTCTGGATATACTGGCAAATAGGCCACCTCTCGGAGATCCAAGAGAAGCGTTGTACAACATGGCTATAGCAGGAGTTGGAGTCATGGTAACAGCGTTCGCAAGCACAAGTACACCTCCCGAAGGTGCCCCAATGCAGAATAGTCCACGACCCACAGTGGTAGTACATGATCCACCAAGAACGAGCGCGGCAAGAGACACATCGACGCAGGCGCGAGTCGACAGGGCGCGACAAGAAAGGAGAGAACGTCGGCATTCACCAGAGGTCGACGAGGAGGACATGTGCGGCCTTCCTTGCTTCACCCGAAGAGTTCGCAAAACACGGGTCCCATCTGGTTTCAAGTTGCCTGACAACTATAAAAAGTTCGATGGCCTGTAAGATCCCGAGGATTGGCTAGTCGACTATCTGGAGACAGTAAATTGACGGGTGGAACCAAAGCAACCGCCATGCAGAGCATCCATGTGCACCTAAGTGGAGCAGCACGATCATGGATTAAAAAGTTACCATCCGGATCTATCAACCGTTGGGAAACTTTCGAGGACATGTTCTTGAAAAATTTCCTATCTACATGGAAGAAACCCGCATCAATAGAGCAGCTAAGGGCTTGCAGATAGAAGTATGATGAGTCAATGAGGACATACATCCAGAGGTGGAACATTATCAAAAATTCGGCAGAGAACATATCTGACGAAAGAGCGATAGACACGTTTGTTGCTGAGATCCGAAATAACAAATAGCAGCACTCATGGAAATAACAAATCGCTGGGCAGATGGAGAAGATGGTGTTCACAACAAACGACATAGGTCGCCTGAGGATGAGCGCAATCGAAACATTCAAAATAGACGATGATTCTCTCGCTAGTTCTCAGATTATGACGCTCCCGGCCAAATATCGGCTGGTTTCCGAGGAAACAACGGAGGTAATAGTCGGGATGATCATCAAAAGAGTGGTGAGCAGCGCAACGACTACAGGGACGGTCCCCGTCCCAAAAGGCAAAATAATGGACCAAGGTTCCAAAGGCTGTATGTGTCACCCGAGGATCTCTTGAACGGACCATGCCAAATGCATTTCTTTCTCGACAATAACGGAAAGAGGCAGTTGGGGCACTGCAGAAGGATTGCCGAACTTTCCAGGCACTACATAGATACGCAGGGCATGCCAACGCACAAAGCAGAAAACATGAATCCTCAGGGGCCAAGGAGTGATATTCACCTTCCACCTCCACCCGCAATTACGGACGAAAATCGACATCAGTTGTAGTTGGCGGCACCTCCAAGCAATGGTCCTTATATCGATACCAATGGTGTGGTGTCGATGATTCAGAAGGGCAGGCCCTCCAATAGACCTCAGAAAGTAATCTCGCGACAAGTCTTTATGGCAGAGAAGATGCCTCCACCAACAATCGAGTACCTGAATTGGTCGGGGCAGGACATCGGCTTCACCATAGCGGACCACCCGTAGCAAGTTCCACGACCAGGGCAATCTACCTTGAACCTACCAGCGATAATCACAGGGTTCGACGTTTCACGAGTGTTCATAGATGGAGGCAACAGTTTAAACCTCATGTATGCAGATACATTGAGGAAGATGAGCATATCCTTGGCAAATCTAATACAAACTGACACGCGTTTCCATGGCATCACACCGGACAAGCCAAGTTACCCATTAGGAAAGATCAATCTTGACGTTCAGTTTGGAACCCGAGAAAACTACAAAAGAGAGAAGTTGGAGTTTGAAGTCGTGGATTTCCCGTCACAGTACCATGCTTTGTTAGGGCAACCCACTTATGCCAGGTTTATGGCAGTGCCACAGTACACATATTTGTTGTGGAGACTCCCTAGACCTAAGGGCCCAATCACAGTAAAAGGCAGTTTCGCGCTAGCTGATAAGTGCGACAAGGATATCGACTGTCCGAAGCCTTCGGGATGCAAGCAGAATATATGGCGTCAAGGCTAACAACTGATTATGATGTGTTGCATGACGGAGGGAGACCACTGAAGGAGCCAACCTTTGATACCACCAAAAACTCAAAGGAAGTACAGATTCACCCGACAGATCCTAAGAAGACGACAGCCATCGCAACGAACATGGATCTCGCATAGGAAAGCGCGCTCGACGAGTTCCTCCATGAGCGCTGGGAAATCTTCACATGGTGTCCAGCTGACAGGTCAGGAGTACCCAGGGAACTTGCCGAGCACCCCCTTAATTTGGATCCAATGGCCAGACCAATCAAGCAACCCTAGCTTGCGGCGTTTTTCGGAACCAAACCGCAAAGTTATATGCTGTTAGAATTAATCGACTCAGAGAAGCAGGATTTATTAAAGAGTTACACACAGAAGCCACATGGGTAGCGAACCCAGTGCTGGTCCCGAAGAAAAACACAGAGGTCCTTCGCATGTGCGTCGACTTCACGTGTCTCAATAAACACTGTCCAAAGGATCACTTCCCCCTCCCGAGGATCGATCAAATTATCGAGTCCACGGCAGGTTGTGATCTTCTTTCCTTCCTGGACGAATACTCTGGTTACAACCAGATCCGACTAAAAGAAGAGGATGAGGTCAAAACAACTTTCATAACACCATATTGTGTGTTCTGTTACAGAACAATGCCTTTTGGGCTAAAAAACGCGGCAGCAACATATCAACGGATGATGCAGAAGTGCCTTGCCACACAGATTGGCAAGAATGTTCAAGTGTATATCGACGATGTCGTCATAATAACAAAGCAGGGATCAACCTTGATCGAGGATCTGAAGGAAACTTTCGACAACCTCGACAAATTCTGCCTCAAGCTGAACCCGACGAAGTGCTCTTTTGGCGTCCCTGCAGGAGAACTTCTCGGGTTTCTGGTGTCAGCAAGAGGAACCGAGGCTAATCCAAAAAAAATTCAAGCCACCGTAACAATGCGGAAGCCAACCAAGCTAAAGGAAATACAACATCTAACTGGGCGAGTCGCGGCTTTAAGCAGATTCATCGCCAGGCTGGGAGAAAAGGCGTTGCCATTTTACGCCTTGATCAAGCAAGGGGAAAAATTCGAGTGGAACGAAGAAGCAGACAGAGCTTTTGAGGACCTCAAGCGTACAATCTCGACACCACCAATACTGGTGGCTCCCAAGGAAAAGGAACCTCTCCTGTTGTATATCGCAGCCACGCCTCAGGTGGTTAGCACAATACTTGTGGTCGAGAGAGAAGAAGAAGGAAAACTTCATGGAGTCCAGAGGCTGGGATACTTCATCAGTGAAGTTTTATCGCCTTCCAAACAGCGGTACCCGCAGTATCAGAAGTTAGCATATGGAGTGTTCACAACCGCAAGAAAATTGCGACACTATTTTTCGGCGTATCCGATAATAGTGGTCAACGAGACGCCTTTATCAAATATATTAAACAACCCAGAGGCTACGGGTCGTGTCTCCCTTTGGGGAATAGAGCTTTCCCCTCGGGACATCACATATGAGAAAACAAAAGCAATAAAGTCGCAGATCTTATCAGACTTCATCGCAGAGTGGATGGAGCTACAAAATACGGGACCCCAGATTTGTCGAGAACCTAGACCATGAACTTTGACGGGTCCAAGAGGCTAGAAGGAGCTGGAGCAGGGGTGATATTAGTATCACCTCAAGGAGACAAGTTGAAATACGTGCTACGGATGATGTTTCCCAATGCATCCAATAATGAGGCGGAGTATGAAGCACTCATACATGGGATGAAGATGGCAAAGGCCTGCGAAGCAACCCGATTAAAAAATTTCGGTGATTCACAACTGGTGGCTCAACAGGTGATGAATCAGTGCGACACAGTCAATTACAGTATGATAGCATACAAAGAAGTATACAATGAACTCGAGAAACTCTTTGACGGGTGCGAAGTAAATCATATCAGCAGACTCAGCAACGATGAAGCCGATGTTCTGGCAAACATCGGGTCGCAATGTTTAGCAATACCACCCGACGTATTTTGGGAAGAAATAACTGAAAGGTCAACCAAGGCGAAGAAACAGCAAAAGAAGAAGGAGAAGGTTGATAAAGACTCGGGGGCTCCAGCAGGATCAGAAGCAAACATATCGGGAGATGAGGAGGAATCACATGAGATAATGATGGTGCAAATTCCTTGGATGCATTCTTACGTCGCATATATCCTAAGGAAAGAACTACCTGAAGACCCGGTAGAAGCCAGGCGAGTTATTCGACGATCCAAAGCTTTTACTGTGACAAAAGGAGAGATCTATAAGCGAAGTATATCGGGAGTATTGCAGAGATGTGTTACACCCGAAGAAGGAATAGTTATTCTGAAGGATGTACACGAGGGGGTGTGCGGACACCACGCAAGCAGCCGAGCAATAGCAGCCAAGGTTTTCAGAGCAGGATTTTACTGGCTAACAACAATAGAAGATGCAAAGGACATAGTGCGCACTTGCGATGCGTGCCAAAGATTTGCGGCAAAACCTCATTCTCCGGCAGCAGAGCTGATGCCAATACCCTTGTCATGGCCTTTCGCTCAATGGGGTCTTGATATGGTAGGCAAACTACATAAGGCGTGGCTAGGAGGATACAAATATATGCTCGTGGTTGTCGACAAGTTTACCAAATGGATTGAGGCAAAACCAATAAATTCGCCGGATGCAGCATCAGTGGTAAGCTTCATCAAAGGTATCGTTTTTCGATTCGGCGTCCCCCATAGTATTGTTACGGACAACGGCAACAATTTCACCTCCAAGGAATTCAAAGCATATTGCGCAGAGGTAGGCATCAAACTACACTTTGCGTCGGTGGCACATCCGCAAACCAATGGTCAAGTCGAGAAAGCAAACGGTATCATGTGCAATGGTATCAAGAAACGATTGATAACACCTCTGGAGAAAGCTCGACACACTTGGCCAGACGAATTGCCTAGCGTCTTATGGAGCATACGAACAACACCCAATATAGCAACATAGGAAACCCCATTTTTCTTGGTCCATGGATCCGAGACAGTGCTCCCGATAGAAATAGAACACAATTCTCCGAGAGTGGCGGAATATGATGAAGAAACTTCGAGAAAAGCACTAGAAGACGATGTTGATGCACTTGATGAGGCTAGAGATGAGGTGTTGTCAAGAGTTACTAAGTACCAGCAAGACTTGAAAAATTACCATAGTCGACGTCTGCGTCCAAGGTCTTTTCAAGTGGGCGACTTAGTTCTTCGGCTTACCCAAGACAACCATGAAAAGTTCGAGTCACCATGGGTAGGACCTTACATCGTCACAGAGGTGATCGCTGGAGGAGCGTACAGGATAAAGGACAAGAAGACATGGGTCGCAGAGAAAAATCCATGGAACGTGGCGCAGCTTTGGCGTTTTTATGCGTAGAAGTCAAAATAGAAATATGCATGTAAACATACATTGTACTGAAAAACTCGCGAGTTTTTAGACGCACTCTTTTACTTTCAGGGCACCGAGTGGGGCTGAAAGGTTTTTAATGATGCGGGCTCGCGCTGCTACAATATAGTAAAGATATTGGTGATATACAACTTTTTCTTCGGCAGGTTTGGAGGTTTACAACTCACAAAACAGACAACATAAACTCGATCTTTGCAATATATAAAACACCAATTATTTGCCTTGGTTACAACACCTCGTGAGTAATACGTGTACATACGCCTATCAAAATACTCGGGGGCTAGAGAAAGAAGAAAAAATAAATACACATGGTTCTCGCAATATACATACTTCTCGCAATATATAAGATACCTCTTTGTTAAAGGAAAATTCGGCAGAAGAAAAGGTTTCATTCACCTCTGATGTCTACGGGAGCTTCTATTCTTGTAGACAGTGTTGGGCCTCCAAGAGCAGAGGTTTGTAGAACAGCAGCAAGTTTCCCTTAAGTGGATACCCAAGGTTTATCGAACTCAGGGAGGAAGAGGTCAAAGATATCCCTCTCATGCAACCCCGCAACCACAAAGCAAGAAGTCTCTTGTGTCCCCAACACACCTAATAGGTGCACTAGTTCGGCGAAGAGATAGTGAAATACAGGTGGTATGAATAAGTAGTAGCAACGGCACCGGAAAAGTGCTTTGCCCGAGACGAGTAAACAAGCGAGTAGTAACGCAGCGAATGAGTAACGCAAGAAAACAAGAAACAAGCAGTAGTAACTCAGCAGTATTTAGGAACAAGGCCTAGGGATTACACTTTCACTAGTGGACACTCTCAACATTGATCACATAACAGAATAGATAAATGCATACTCTACACTTTTGTTGGATGATGAACACATTGCGTAGGATTACACGAACCCTCAATGCCGGAGTTAACAAGCTCCACAATAATGCTCATGTTTTAGTAACCTTAAGTGTAAGATAGATCAACAGACTAAACCAAGTACTAGCATAGCATGCACACTCGTCACCTTCATGCATATGTAGGAGGAATAGATCACATCAATATTATCATAGCAATAGTTAACTTCGCAATCTACAAGAGATCATGATCATAGCATAAACCAAGTACTAACACGGTGCACGCATCTGTCACCTTTGCACACATGCAGGAGGAATAAACTACTTTAATAACAAATCACTAGAGTAGCACATAGATAAATTGTGATACAAAACATGTTGCAATCTTAAAGAGATATAAATAAGCACCTCACTATGCCATTCAACATTGAGTAAGTATTCTGTGAAATATGGCCTAAGAGACCCACACGGTGCACACACTGTCACCTTTACACACGTGGGACAAGGAGTCTCCGGAGATCACATAAGTAAAACTCACTTGACTAGCATAATGACATCTAGATTACAAGCATCATCATATGAATATCAATCATGTAAGGCAGCTCATGAGATTATTGTATTGAAGCACATAGGAGAGAGATGAACCACATAGCTACCGGTACAGCCCCGAGCCTCGATGGAGAACTACTCCCTCCTCATGGGAGCAGCATCGGTGATGAAGATGGCGGTGGAGATGGCAGCGGTGTCGATGGAGAAGCCTTCCGGGGCACTTCCCCGCTCCGGCGGGGTGCCGGAACGGAGACTCCTGTCCCCGGATCTTGGCTTCGCGATGGCGGCGGCTCTGGAAGGTTTTCCGTATCGTGGTTTTTCGTCTCAGGGTTTTCGATCCAGGGGCTTTATATAGGCGAAGAGGCGGCGCAGGAGGGCTGACAGGGGGGCCACACCATAGGGCGGCGCGGCCCCCCCCTCTGGCCGCGCCAGCCTATGGTTTGGTGGGCCTGTGGCCCCCCTCTGACCTCTCTGGTGTGTTCTGGATGCTTCCGAGGATTCTAAGATCTTTGGCGTTGATTTCGTCCGATTCCGAGAATATTTCCTTACTAGGATTTCTGAAACCAAAAACAGCAGAAAACAGGAACTGGCACTTCGGCATCTTGTTAATAGGTTAGTTCCGGAAAATGCACGAATATGACATAAAGTGTGCATATAACATGTAGATAACATCAATAATGTGGCATGGAACACAAGAAATTATCGATACGTTGGAGACGTATCGGCATCCCCAAGCTTAGTTCCGCTTCGTCCCGAGCAGGTAAAACGATAACAAAGATAATTTCTGGAGTGACATGCCATCATAAACTTGATCATACTATTTGTAAAGCATATGTAGTGAATGCAGCGATCAAAACAATGTGTATGACATGAGTAAACAACTGAATCATATAGCAAAGACTTTTCATGAATAGCACTTCAAGACAAGCATCAATAAGTCTTGCATAAGAGTTAACTCATAAAGCAATAATTCAAAGTAAAGGCAATGAAGCAACACAAAAGAAGATTAAGTTTCAGCGGTTGCTTTCAACTTGTAACATGTATATCTCATGGATAGTTGTCAATGCAAAGCAATATAACAAATGCAATAAGCAAGTATGTAAGAATCAATGCACAGTTCACACAAATGTTTGCTTCTTGAGGTGGAGAGAGATAGGTGAACTGACTCAACATAAAAGTAAAAGAATGGTCCTTCAAAGAGGAAAGCATTGATTGCTATATTTGTGCTAGAGCTTTGATTTTGAAAACATATAGAGAGCATAAAAATAAAGTTTTGAGAGGTGTATGTTGTTGTCAACGAATGGTAGCGGGTACTCTAACCCCCTTGCCAGACAAACCCTCAAAGAGCGGCTCCCATTTTATTTTATTTTTGGATGGCACTCCTTCCAACCTTTCTTTCACAAACCATGGCTAACCGAACCCTCGGGTGCCTGCCAACAATCTCATACCATGAAGGAGTGCCTTTTTATTTTAGTTTTATTATGATGACACTCCTCCCAACATTTGCTTACACAAGCCATGGCTAACCGAATCCTTCGGGTGCCGTCCAACAATCACATACCATGGAGGAGTGTCTATTTTTGTTAATTAATTTGGGACTGGGAATCCCATTGCCAGCTCTTTTTGCAAAATTATAGGATAAGCGGATGAAGCCACTAGTCCATTGGTGAAAGTTGCCCAACAAGATTGAAAGATAAACACCACATACTTCCTCATGAGCTATAAAACATTGACACAAATCAGAGGTGATAAATTTTGAATTGTTTAAAGGTAGCACTCAAGCAATTTACTTTGGAATGGCAGGAAATACCATGTAGTAGGTAGGTATGGTGGACACAAATGGCATAGTGGTTGGCTCAAGTATTTGGATGCATGAGAAGTATTCCCTCTCGATACAAGGTTTAGGCTAGCAAGGTTATTTGAAACAAACACAAGTATGAACTAGTACAGCAAAACTCACATAAAAGACATATTGAAAACATTATAAGACTCTACACCGTCTTCCTTGTTGTTCAAAACTCAATACTAGAAATTATCTAGACTTTAGAGAGACCAATTATGCAAACCAAATTTTAGCATGCTCTATGTATTCTTCACTAATAGGTGCAAAGTATATGATGCAAGAGCTTAAACATGAGCACAACAATTGCCAAGTATCACATTACCCAAGACATTATAGCAATTACTACATGTATCATTTTCCAATTCCAACCATATAACAATTTAACGAAGAGGAAACTTCGCCATGAATATTATGAGCTAAGAACACATGTGTTCATATGAACCAGCGGAGCGTGTCTCTCTCCCACACAAGCATGATGTAATCCAATTTATTCAAACAAAAACAAAAATAGAAACAAACAAACAGACGCTCCAAGTAAAGTACATAAGATGTGACCGAATAAAAATATAGTTTCAAGAGAAGGAACCTGATAATTTATCGATGAAGAAGGGGATGCCTTGGGCATCCCCAAGCTTAGACGCTTGAGTCTTCTTGATATATGCAGGGATGAACCACCGGGGCATCCCCAAGCTTAGACTTTTCACTCTTCTTGATCGTAGTATATCATCCTCCTCTCTTGACCCTTGAAAACTTCCTCCACACCAAACTCGAAACAACTCATTAGAGGGTTAGTGGACAATAAAAATTAACATGTTCAGAGGTGACACAATCATTCTTAACACTTCTGGACAATGCATAAAGCTACTGGACATTTAATGGATCAAAGAAATTCATCCAACATAGCAAAAGAGGCAATGCGAAATAAAAGACAGAATCTGTCAAAACAGAACAGTACGTAAAGATGGATTTTATTAGGCCACCAGACTTGCTCAAACGAAAATGCTCAAATTGAATGAAAGTTGCGTACATATCTGAGGATCACTCACGTAAATTGGCATAATTTTCTGAGTTACCTACGGAGAATTAGACCCAGATTCGTGACAGCAAAGAAATCTGTTTCTACGCAGTAATCCAAATCTAGTACTTACTTTTCTATCAAAGACTTTACTTGGCACAATAAAACATAAAACTAAGATAAGGAGAGGTTGCTACAGTAGTAAACAACTTCCAAGACACAAATATAAAAACAAAGTACTGTAGCAAAATAACACATGGGTTATCTCCCAAGAAGTTCTTTCTTTTTAGCCATTAAGATGGGCTCAGCAGTTTTAATGATGCACTCGCAAGAAATAGTATTTGAAGCAAAAGAGAGCAACAAGAGGCAAATTCAAAACACATTTAAGTCTAACATGCTTCCTATGCATAGGAATCTTGTAAATAAACAAGTTCATGAAGAGCAAAGTAACAAGCATAGGAAGATAAAACAAGTGTAGCATCAAAAATTTCAGCACATAGAGAGGTGTTTTAGTAACATGAAAATTTCTACAACCATATTTTCCTCTCTCATAATAACTTTCAGTAGCATCATGAGCAAACTCAACAATATAACTATCACATAAAGCATTCTTATCATGAGTCTCATGCATAAAATTATTACTCTCCACATAGGCATAGTCAATTTTATTAGTAATAGTCGGAGCAAATTCAACAAAGTGGCTATCATTATTATTCTCATCAAGTGTAGGAGGCATAGTATAATCACAATAAAATTTACTCTCCATAGTAGGTTGTACCAAAACACCACTATTATAATCATCATAAGAAATAGGAGGCAAAGTATCATCAAAGAAAATTTTCTCCTCAATGCTTGGGGGACTAAAAATATCATGCAAACCAGCTTCCCCAAGCTTAGAACTTTCTATATCATTATCAACAATGGTGTTCAAAGCGTTCATACTAATATTACTACCGGCATGCAAATAAGATTTCATAGGTTTTTTAATTTTCGCATCAAACAATCCATGTTTTAAATCAGGAAATAGAATAAGAAGCTCATTGTTGTCCATTATGCCAAACTAGTGTAAACAAGAAACAAAAAGATGCAATTGCGGGATCTAAAGGAAATAGCTTCGAGCACAAACACAATGGCGCCGAGAAAAGTACTTTACACGGAACCGGAGTATGAGTGCCTTTTTACCTTTCCTCCTCGGCAACGGCGCCGGAAAAGTGCTTGATGTCTACGGGAGCTTCTATTCTTGTAGACGGTGTTGGGCCTCCAAGAGCGAGAGGTTTGTAGAACAGCAGCAAGTTTCCCTTAAGTGGATACCCAAGGTTTATCGAACTCGGGGAGGAAGAGGTCAAAGATATCCCTCTCATGCAACCACCGCAACCACAAAGCAAGAAGTCTCTTGTGTCCCCAACACACCTAATAGGTGCACTAGTTCGGCGAAGAGATAGTGAAATACAGGTGGTATGAATAAGTAGTAGCAACGGCACCAGAAAAGTGCTTTGCCCAGGACAGTAAACAAGCAGTAGTAACGCAGCAGTAGTAACGCAGTAAAACAGTAAACAAGCAGTAGTAACTCAGCAGTATTTAGGAACAAGGCCTAGGGATTACACTTTCACTAGTGGACACTCTCAACATTGATCACATAACAGAATAGATAAATGCATACTCTACACTTTTGTTGGATGATGAACACATTGCGTAGGATTACACGAACCCTCAATGCCGGAGTTAACAAGCTCCACAATAATGCTCATGTTTTAGTAACCTTAAGTGTAAGATAGATCAACGAGACTAAACCAAGTACTAGCATAGCATGCACACTTGTCACCTTCATGCATATGTAGGAGGAATAGATCACATCAATATTATCATAGCAATAGTTAACTTCGCAATCTACAAGAGATCATGATCATAGCATAAACCAAGTACTAACACGGTGCACGCACTGTCACCTTTGCACACATGCAGGAGGAATAAACTACTTTAATAACAAATCACTAGAGTAGCACATAGATAAATTGTGATACAAAACATGTTGCAATCTTAAAGAGATATAAATAAGCACCTCACTATGCCATTCAACATTGAGTAAGTATTCGTGAAATATGGCCTAAGAGACCCACACGGTGCACACACTGTCACCTTTACACACGTGGGACAAGGAGTCTCCGGAGATCACATAAGTAAAACTCACTTGACTAGCATAATGACATCTAGATTACAAGCATCATCATATGAATCTCAATCATGTAAGGCAGCTCATGAGATTATTGTATTGAAGCACATAGGAGAGAGATGAACCACATAGCTACCGGTACAGCCCCGAGCCTCGATGGAGAACTACTCCCTCCTCATGGGAGCAGCAGCGGTGATGAAGATGGCGGTGGAGATGGCAGCGGTGTCGATGGAGAAGCCTTCCGGGGGCACTTCCCCGCTCCGGCAGGGTGCCGGAACAGAGACTCCTGTCCCCCAGATCTTGGCTTCGCGATGGCGGCGGCTCTGGAAGGTTTTCCGTATCGTGGTTCTTCGTCTCAGGGTTTTCGATCCAGGGGCTTTATATAGGCGAAGAGGCGGCGCAGGAGGGCTGACAGGGGGGCCACACCATAGGGCGGCGCGGCCCCCCTCTGGCCGCGCCAGCCTATGGTTTGGTGGGCCTGTGGCCCCCCTCGACCTCTCCGGTGTGTTCGGATGCTTCCGGGGATTCTAAGATCTTTGGCGTTGATTTCGTCCGATTCCGAGAATATTTCGTTACTAGGATTTCCGAAACCAAAAACAGCGAGAAAACGAGGACCGGCACTCGGCATCTTGTTAATAGGTTAGTTCCAGAAAATGCACGAATATGACATAAAGTGTGCATATAACATGTAGATAACATCAATAATGTGGCATGGAACACAAGAAATTATCGATACGTTGGAGACGTATCAACCTCCTATAAGGTCATCTATGTGTACCCTCGGAGAAATACTCAGTATCCATTCGAAGAAGATCCGCAATCATTTTTTCGGCTACAGGCGTCACCTCGTCATTGATCATGTTGACATTTCTCCTTCGCTTCTTTAATCTGGCATGAAAAAGCTCAACAGTGTTGGATATGTCCAACTTCGGGTGGCAGATCTGTAGCATGATCATAGCAAATCTAGCACCAGCAAGCAATTGGGCCTTCACAAAACCATGGATTTGATCCACATTTTTGAACTTGTTCATCAGTTCAGGAAGTGTTTTTGGCTGAGGATTCCGAGGAAACATGTTATTGTAAACCATGGCCAGAGTCCTGGCGCAAAATTCAAGGTACTCTCGCACCTGACCAGCTCGATCCTGGAATCGCACAATTTGTCGGGTCCGGTCTGGTGAAGCCCAGAAGCTGGAGTTGTTTTGGTGAGCAAGGCGAAGAAGAACTTCAGATTTCGCATCAAAACGCTGATCTTCGGCAGTAGCATTCAAGAAGGAGCCTACCCATGGCAAGAACTATAATGAGAATCGAATGATTTGTACATGGAAAAAGAAAGGGAGAACACAAAAGGAGGAACTTACCCGTCATATCTAGACTTGCGTCAGTCAGCAAGTCAAGCATATAATTTTCTCGAGAGGTGGCCTGTAAGGCCTCAGCAACCGCATATTCTTTCAACTTCAAAGACTCTTGAGCTTGCTGGAGAGCTATTTTATGCCGCTCAAAAGATTTGCGGGACTGTTCCATGAGAATAAGGGATTTTTTCTTCATGGTTTGGAGCTCTTGTCGAAGTTCAGACAATTCTGACTGATCCAAGTTAGCACATGAAGAGTAGTCCAAGGAAACGTCGTCAGAGGTCCGTTTCAACCGAGACGTAGCAGGGGAAGCAAATCGTGGCCCAGCAGTCTCAGAATAGTTGTCAAACACCAACTGTAAGAAAGGAAAAATCGACATCAATTACCAAACGAGAGTTTCATTTTTTCCATTCATAAGTTGAAATATTTACATAGGGGAAGATCCATTACAAAATATCGACTCCTAGTGAGTCAGCAGGGGCAGTCGTATATCATAATGATATCAACATCTACCAAAAGAGGAAAAACAAATGAAGGAGTGGGATGGTCTACTTGACCTCCGACTTGGCGGTACTAGAGGAAGCAGCTGGCTTGTATCCGAGGAAGGAGAGAATCTTCTTAATTCGAGTGCGGCTTGGCAGCCTTAATCAAGGACTGCCACTTCTCCTTGTTTATCCCCTTCGTTTCACTAGCTTTCGCCCAGTCGATGTTCTGCTGGCTTTCGGCGACCAGGGCTATAGTACCTTCAATGCCAATCTTCATGTTTTCCTGCCGAAAAGTCAGTCCAAGATCCTCCTCATGAATGAAGTGCTTGGCAAGATCAGAGAAGGTATCTGGTTGGTTTTTCTTCGGGAAGAAGTAGGGGAAGAGGCGCCTAAATGCGGTCCACGCATCAGCAATACTGCGGCGCGCCAAATCCCCATGAATTTCAAGGAGGGAAAGGGCGTCGAGAAGACGACCCCCTTCAGGCGGCCGATGATATCGTCTTCACGAGCAATCTGTTGAGTTGTCTTCTCGCTTAAAGCAATTTCAGCTTGGTGGAGTCTCTTTCGAAGATCTCCAACAGAGGCAGCGTCTTGTTCGGCCTTCTCCCGAGCTTTTTCACTTCGCTCCAGCTTGATGGCGAGATCATCGGCACGCATGTTAGCTTTGGCGAGAGCCTCTAGCGGAAGGAAACATGGCAGAAGTGTTAAGATGGAAAGCAATATAGTCTACTCGATGAAAAATAAAGACGATAGAAAGGCGTACCTTTCAAACTATCAACAGTGTCACGGTACCCAATAAATTGAGTACAGAGACTGATGAACTGCTTCATCAGAGGCTGTAGAAAGAAAGGTGCTAGAAAGGTTAAAGAGGGAAAAAAACTTGACAAATAACACAAAATAGCTTTAAGGGTCCTTACATCATCCAAAGGAGTCGCTGAACTCCCGGCCAAGACGCCTAGTTCCTCGCAAGGTTCAATCCTTGCTCTTTTCGGAGAGGAGGCTCGGGGGCTGACGACAGGAGTCGACATTTCCAAGTTTTGATGACGAGGAGGCGAGGTTTCTTCCGGTGTATGGCGAGCTTCCGACAGAACTAAAGTTTGCGACGTGCTCGTTGGAGCAGTCACATTGGCAGCGGGTTCTTCTTCTTCTTCGCCACTGTCCACGAAAGATAATATGAGAATATTCACAAACAATATATAAAAAGAAAAAGAAGGTAGGATAGCTTACGAGCTGATGATGGCATCATCATAATTACAGAAGGCACCCTTTTCCTCGGGGGAAGCTTCCTCGGCAGGTGACCCGCTGGGTTTGGAAGTGCCGGAATCTTCAACTTCACCTCTCTTCCTTTTGTTCTTTGGAGAAGCAGCGGAAGGAGGTGAGCGTACAGATTCGGAAGCCTCCGATTCTGTATCTTTATCAGAGGAAGCCGCGGATTTGTGAGATCCCGCGACTTCAATCTCAGGGCGAGAAGTGCACTGAGAATCGTCGGTAACGACGGTTCGTTCATCGACCTCCCCACCTTCAGGTAGGGGAGGCAGAGAAGAGATGACTTGGTGTTTCTGCAGAAGAAAAATCAACAACAAGGGACAGTTAAGAAAAACAGAGGTCGAAAACAAGACAGTAAGATAGCAAAATAGCAGTCGAAATTTGAATCAAAGTCGAGAAAGCAAGTTAATCAAGATAGTAGTCGAAAAAATATAAACTCGAGAGACAAGTTACTTACTTTGGGGAGAGCGTTGGTGCCGCTGTATGGCTCCACGCGATAGGAGGTTGGAACTGTATCTTTTTTGCTCAGCGATGAAAAACGTCGGACAAGCTTCTCCAAATCCTTTACAGGAAGGTCTTTGGATATGCGGTTGACATCTTTCTCACCAGCGTACAGCCACAGAGGGTTTTTGCGAGCCTGTAGAGGCTGCACCCTGATCCTAAGGAAGTAAGCAGTAATTTGAACACCCGACAGTTCCTTACCGCGGGTGTTCTGAAGCTCATGAATGCACTTCATCAGCGCATCTGTCGCCAATATCTCTTCTTCGGTAGCTTCCGCGTCCCAGGATCGGCGTCGAAGGATTTTTGCGCCACCATCAAAGGGCGCGATGTTGTAATCCTGCGAGTCGAGGTACTCCTCGCGGATGTATAGCCACCTCCTGCGCCACCCTTGGATGGAGTCTGGGAATTTGACGTCGAAATAATCGACGTCGGGACGGATACAGATAACAACACCCCCTATATTGTAGTTGGTGTTGTGGGAGTTGTTGCGGCGAATGTAGAAAATGCGTTTCCACAGGGCCCAATTCGGATGGGTCCCGAGAAAGCACTCGCAGAGGGTTATGAAGATGGAGATATGGAGGATGGAGTTGGGAGTCAGCTGATGTAGCTGCAGCCCATAGATGAAAAGCAATCCACGGAGGAACTCGTGGATAGGGGTGGATAGGCCGCGGATGAGATGGTCAATGAAAGTTACTCGGTAACCGATGCGGGGCGTCGGGTAGCTCTCTTCCCCAGGAAAGATCAGCGCTTCTTCTTTCTTCGTCAGCCCTAGCTTCTTGAGCAGGTTCATGTCCTGGTTCGAGATCTTGGATCTCTCCCACTCAGAGATTTCCAAATCTTCCGTTGCCATGCCGGTTCCTGGAGCGGTGTGCTTTGTGAGTCTTGCTTGCGGTGGCATCAAAGTGAGTGCTGGAGAAGTTGAGGAAGAGCACGGACACAGGAGCTTGGTGGCAGCAATGGAGGATTTGGAGAGAGAAAGGATGGGAGCGCGGTGCAGCGAAGGGGATTATTGAGGAAGAAGATGATTACTTATAGCGAGCCATTGAACCGCTGCGCCGTTGGATGATAGAGAAATGGATCTAATGCCTTACACGTGTCTCCAGGGGTAAAAAGGTCTTTTTACTACGAAGTAACTAGACAGGCGCTACAGCGAGCGTGCCAGAGAAAGCGGAGGACGTGTGTCCCCACTTGTGTAACCTGTCAAGCGACGCAGCATTAAGGACCCACGGGTCAGTGGCAGGACAGGACTCGCACCTTCCGAACATAGTGATCGTGGCTATCGTCAGCACTGATGTCATTATAAGGAAAATTTCGGTTGCAGCGTTTTGAAGATCGGCGACAGAGGAGTATTATTGATAACTTCGGGAGCCTTTGATGAAATACAAGTTTTTGTTCAAATGCTCGGGGGCTACTTTTATAAGGAGTTTGATATGAAGATGATTCAAAAAAAGGCAAACGTGAGCCTACAACCAAGTATAAATAACTCGACTGTAGCCTCGGGGGCTACTCCCATCGGGAGCGCTGGTCGCGCACCCGATAAAGAGGGAAATATCGGAAGGGTTGGCAATATAGCTACAAAGATAATAAACAGGTGAGCCTACAACCAAGTACAAGTACTTGGCTATAGCCTTGGGGGCTACTCCCATCGGGAACGCTGGTTGCGTACCCGATGAAGTTAAAGAAGTCAATATGAGCATATTTCGAGTTATGATATAACTAGACATATACTCCCATTGGGAGGACAAGATAAAAAATATATAAGTCATCGTATGACTCGAACAAATGTGCTATTCCAGCAGCCGAAAAGGCACTCGACAATATATTCTCAGAGCGCCTCAGTCGCGATTTAATCTCTGAATGCCGCAATACTTTGCGAAGGTAAGACCCCAGGATCCGTCCTGCGCGGCGTGGCATCGCACCTGAATGCGCTCTGCTACTTTTTTCCGTATCAACAGATGCGAAGAAAAATCCAAACGGATGCGTTAGGTACCCGATAAAACACGACTGGAATTCGGCATATGGTAAGACCTTAAGCGGCACATGTCGAATTATGCCAGTATACCGAGATCATGTCGAGGGACTTGATCTTGAAGTAGGTATTTGCGGGATTGCCACAAGAGCAGTTTACTAGTACCATATCCGTCAGATGAACCATCTCCAATTACCGTTATCCCTGTACAATATATGATTGTTTTATGAAAGTCATTTGGTAACTCGAAGAAAATAGATGTTAATTGTAATGATGGAGATTTTCCCTGATTCTTTGATTCAAGCAAAATCTCGGGGGCTACTGACATAGGCATCCCCAATGGGCCTGCCGAAGATGGTACCTGGGGTTTACTGAAGGCCCACGACCCGAAGTTTATGAAGCCCGGAAGCCCAGTTAGGAGATAGCTTGGAAAGATAGAGTTGTATTAGGAATAATGACTTGTAACTATTACGGGACGAACTCAAAGAGTCTCCCGATCTTTGTAACTTGTACATCACGAAACCCTCGGCTCCGCCTCCTATATAAGGGGGAGTCGAGGGAGAAAGAGAGGATCAATTTCATTGTCAACATAACCCTAGTTTTCTAGCAGTCGAGTACTTTTCCGGCTGAACCCTCGACATCTACTTGCCCTCTACTTCCTACGAAAACCCTTGTCTACAATCCGTAGGCATTGACAAGTTGATACCTTGTCAGCGGTCGCCGCCACTTTCACTCCCTGAAGCGCTGGTGACTGGTTAAACTTGAGGAGGCCCGAGAGGCCCTCTGCTGCCAACAAAAACAAAGAAGGGGACAAAGGATCTCCCTGACGAATCCCTCGTGAGGGACAGAACTCTTCCTGTGGTACCCCATTGAAAAGAACCGAGAAAGATACGGTGGACACCAACCTCATCACTAGGGCAACCCAAACAGGACTAAACCCCAGCTTTAGCATGATGGCCTCTAGATAACTCCATTCCACACGATCATACGCCTTCCGCATATCCAACTTAAGAGCACAACTGCGATGTTTCTTCGCTTTGTTTCGCTTCATAAAGTGCAAACACTCATAAGGTGTAATAATATTATCAGTGATCAATCTCCCTGGTACAAAAGCGGACTGTTCCTCTGAAATAATCTGAGGCAGCACTACTTTCAATCTGTTTGCAGCCACCTTCGATGCAGTTTTGTAGATTACATAACATAAGCTGATAGGACGAAATTGACCCATCTCCCTCGGACTCGCTACTTTTGGGATCATCACTATGAAAGTCTTATTTATCTCAGCCGGACTGTCCTCTCCCGACAACACCCGTAGAACTATCTTAGACACTTCCTCCCCACAAAAATCCCAATGGCGCTGAAAAAAGTGAGCAGGAAAGCCATCGGACCCCGGGGCCTTTGTGGGATACATTTCAAATAGGGCCGTCTTTACCTCTGATGCGTGTAGTTGACACGTCCGTTGGGAACCCCAAGAGGAAGGTGTGATGCGCACAGCGGCAAGTTTCCCTCAGTAAGAAACCAAGGTTTAATCGAACCAGTAGGAGTCAAGAAGCACGTTGAAGGTTGATGGCGGCGGGATGTAGTGCGGCGCAACACCAGAGATTCCGGCGCCAACGTGGAACCTGCACAACACAACCAAAGTACTTTGCCCCAACGAAACAGTGAGGTTGTCAATCTCACCGGCTTGCTGTAACAAAGGATTAACCGTATTGTGTGGAAGATGATTGTTTGCAGAGAAAACAATAGGAACAAGTGTTGCGAGCAGATTTGTATTTCAGTATTAAAAGAATGGACCGGGGTCCACAGTTCACTAGAGGTGTCTCTCCCATAAGATAAAAGCATGTTGGGTGAACAAATTACAGTCGGGCAATTGACAAATAGAGAGGGCATAACAATGCACATACATGATATGATAAGTATAGTGAGATTTAATTGGGCATTACGACAAAGTACATAGACCGCCATCCAACTGCATCTATGCCTAAAAAGTCCACCTTCAGGTTATCGTCCGAACCCCTTCCAGTATTAAGTTGCAAAGCAACAGACAATTGCATTAAGTATGGTGCGTAATGTAATCAGTAACTACATCCTCGGACATAGCATCAATGTTTTATCCCTAGTGGCAACAAGCACAACACAACCTTAGGGGTTTCGTCACTCCCCAGGTGTCAATGCGGGCATGAACCCACTATCGAGCATAAATACTCCCTCTTGGAGTTACTAGCATCAACTTGGCCAGAGCCTCTACTAATAACGGAGAGCATGCAAGATCATAAACAACACATATGAAATAACTTGATAATTAACATAACATGGTATTCTCTATCCATCGGATCCCGACAAACACAACATAGAGTATTACGGATAGATGATCTTGATCATGTTAGGCAGCTCACAAGATCCAACAATGAAGCACAATGAGGAGAAGACAACCATCTAGCTACTGCTATGGACCCATAGTCCAGGGGTGAACTACTCACTCATCACTCCGGAGGCGACCATGGCGGTGTAGAGTCCTCCGGGAGATGAATCCCCTCTCCGGCAGGGTGCCGGAGGAGATCTCCAGAATCCCCCAAGATGGGATCGGCGGCGGCGTCTCAGTAAGGTTTTCCGTATCGTGGTTTTCGCATCAGGGGTTTCGCGACGGAGGCTTTAAGTAGGCGGAAGGGCAGAGTCGGGGGCCTGACGAGGGGCCCACACCACAGGCGGCGCGGGCCCCCCTTGGCCGCGCCGCCATGTGGTGTCGCCACCTCGTGGCCCCACTTCGTATGCTCTTCGGTCTTCTGGAAGGATCGTGGCGAAATAGGCCCTCGGGTCTTCGTTTCGTCCAATTCCGAGAATATTTCGTTACTAGGATTTCGAAACCAAAAACAGCAGAAAACGAGAACCGGCACTTCGGCATCTTGTTAATAGGTTAGTTCCAGAAAATGCACGAATATGACATAAAGTGTGCATAAAACATGTAGGTAACATCAATAACATGGCATAGAACATAAGAAATTATCGATACGTCGGAGACGTATCAAGCATCCCCAAGCTTAGTTACTGCTCGTCCCGAGCAGGTAAAACGATAACAAAGATAATTTCTGAAGTGATATGCCATCATAACCTTGATCATACTATTTGTAAACATATGTAGTGAATGCAGCGATCAAAACAATGGTAATGACATGAGTAAACAAGTGAATCATAAAGCAAAGACTTTTCATGAATAGAACTTCAAGACAAGTATTAATAAGTCTTGCATAAGAGTTAACTCATAAAGCAATAAATCAAAGTAAAGGTATTGAAGCAACACAAAGGAAGATTAAGTTTCAGCGGTTGCTTTCAACTTGTAACATGTATATCTCATGGATAATTGTCAACATAGAGTAATATAACAAGTACAATATGCAAGTATGTAGGAATCAATGCACAGTTCACACAAGTGTTTGCTTCTTGAGGTGGAGAGAGATAGGTGAACTGACTCAACATAAAAGTAAAGAGAATGGTCCTTCAAAGAGGAAAGCATCGATTGCTATATTTGTGCTAGAGCTTTTATTTTGAAAACATGAAACAATTTTGTCAACGGTAGTAATAAAGCATATGAGTTATGAAAGTTATATCTTACAAGTTGCAAGCCTCATGCATAGTATACTAATAGTGCCCGCACCTTGTCCTAATTAGCTTGGACTACCGGATCTTTGCAATGCACATGTTTTAACCAAGTGTCACAATGGGGTACCTCCATGCCGCCCTGTACAAAGGTCTAAGGAGAAAGCTCGCATTTTGGATTTCTCGCTTTTGATTATTCTCAACTTAGACATCCATACCGGGACAACATGGACAACGAGATAATGGACTCCTCTTTAATGCATAAGCATGTGGCAACAATTATTATTCTCATATGAGATTGAGGATATATGTCCAAACTGAAACTTCCACCATGAATCATGGCTTTAGTTAGCGGCCCAAAGTTCTTCTCTAACAATATGCATGCTCCAACCATGAAGGTGGTAGATCTCTCTTACTTCAGACAAGACGGACATGCATAGCAACTCACATGATATTCAACAAAGAATAGTTGATGGCTGACATAGGCATCCCAAATGGGCCTGCCAAATATAGTACCCGGGGTTTATTGAAGG
>NC_061512.1:41353494-41363772 GCF_022539505.1 Lolium rigidum
GCGTCCCTAAGCATGGTTATCGCACAACAAGCAACTTAATAAGAGATAAAGTGCATAAGTACATATTCAATACCACAATAGTTTTTAAGCTATTTGTCCCATGAGCTATATATTGCAAAGGTGAATGATGGAATTTTAAGGGTAGCACTCAAGCAATTTACTTTGGAATGGCGGATAAATACCATGTAGTAGGTAGGTATGGTGGACACAAATGGCATAGTTGTTGGCTCAAGGATTTTGGATGCATGAGAAGTATTCCCTCTCGATACAAGGTTTAGGCTAGCAAGGTTATTTGAAACAAACACAAGGATGAACGGTACAGCAAAACTCACATAAAAGATATATTGTAAACATTATAAGACTCCATACCGTCTTCCTTGTTGTTCAAAACTCAATACTAGATATTATCTAGACTCTAGAGAAACCAAATATGCAAACCAAATTAGCAAGCTCTAAGTGTTTCTTCATTAATGGGTGCAAAGTATATGATGCAAGAGCTTAAACATGAGCACAACAATTGCCAAGTATCAAATTATCCAAGACATTTTAGAGTTACTACATGTAGCATTTTCCAATTCCAACCATATAACAATTTAACGAAGAAGAAACTTCGCCATGAATACTATGAGTAGAGCCTAAGGACATACTTGTCCATATGCTACAGCGGAGCGTGTCTCTCTCCCATAAAGTGAACGCTAGGATCCATTTTATTCAAACAAAACAAAAACAAAAACAAACCGACGCTCCAAGCAAAGTACATAAGATGTGACGGAATAAAAATATAGTTTCGGGGAGGAACCTGATAATGTTGTCGATGAAGAAGGGGATGCCTTGGGCATCCCCAAGCTTAGACGCTTGAGTCTTCTTAGAATATGCAGGGGTGAACCACCGGGGCATCCCCAAGCTTAGAGCTTTCACTCTCCTTGATCATATTGCATCATACTCCTCTCTTGATCCTTGAAAACTTCCTCCACACCAAACTCGAAACAACTCATTAGAGGGTTAGTGCATAATAAAAATTCACATGTTCAGAGATGTCACAATCATTTTTAACACTTCTGGACATTGCATAAAGCTACTGGACATTAATGGATCAAAGAAATTCATCCAACATAGCAAAAGAGGCAATGCAAAATAAAAGGCAGAATCTGTCAAAACAGAACAGTCCGTAAAGATGGATTTTATTAGGCCACCAGACTTGCTCAAATGAAAATGCTCAAATTGAATGAAAGTTGCGTACATATCTGAGGATCTTGCACGTAAATTGGCTTAATTTTCTGAGCTTCCTACAGGGAGGTAGACCCAGATTCATGACAGCAAAGAAATCTGGAACTGCGCAGTAATCCAAATCTAGTACTTACTTTACTATCAAAGCTTTACTTCGCACAACAAAACATAAAACTAAGATAAGGAGAGGTTGCTAAAGTAGTAAACAACTTCCAAGACACAAATATAAAACAAAAATACTGTAGTAAAAACATGGGTTGTCTCCCATAAGCGCTTTTCTTTAACGCCTTTCAGCTAGGCGCAGAAAGTGTAACTCAAGTGACATCAAAGGGTGGTGCACCTACAACGGGGTTTGGAGTTTTCTCAACCATGCATAGTATATTAGATACATAAGTTTCAGCGTCTCCCTTTTCATTAGTCTTGGGCTTGCTACTCTCATCAAACAAATTTTCAGGAACAAGCCAAGCATAGTTATTTTCTAGTGCATCATTCATAGCTAGGAGTTTACATGGTATTGGTGCTTTGATCTCCCCACCATCATTAGCATTATAAGTGTACCTTATCCTATCCATATCCATTTTTTCAAGGAGACCAACAAAATTAGTATGAGAACCAAACATATTAAATTTAGCAAAGACCTTTCTAGCCTCTCTTGCTAGACCACCAAATTCTCTAAGAAGGGTTTCTAAAATAAAATCTTTCTTTTCCCCCTCTTCCAAATCACCAAGTGTAAGAAACATGTGTTGGATTATAGGATTGAGATTAACAAATTTAGTTTCCAACAGGCGAACTAAAGCAGCAGCAGCAATTTCATAAGTAGGAGCAAGTTCTACCAAGTGCCTAACTTCAAAATCTTCAACAGTACTAACATGGGTGAAAAATTCTTCTATATTGTTCCTCCCAATTATAGACCCTTGTCCTACCGGTATGTTTTTTGCGGTAAAATTAAAAGGAAACATGAGGAATCAAGTAAAGTAAATGCAAGTAACTAATTTTTTTGTGTTTTTGATATGGCAAACAAGACAGTAAATAAAGTAAAACTAGCAACTAATTTTTTTGTGTTTTGATATAATGCAGCAAACAAAGTAGTAAATAAAATAAAGCAAGACAAAAACAAAGTAAAGAGATTGGGAAGTGGAGACTCCCCTTGCAGCGTGTCTTGATCTCCCCGGCAACGGCGCCAGAAATTTGCTTGATGCGTGTAGTTGACACGTCCGTTGGGAACCCCAAGAGGAAGGTGTGATGCGCACAGCGGCAAGTTTCCCTCGGTAAGAAACCAAGGTTTAATCGAACTAGTAGGAGTCAAGAAGCACGTTGAAGGTTGATGGCGGCGGGATGTAGTGCGGCGCAACACCGGAGATTCCGCGCCAACGTGGAACCTGCACAACACAACCAAAGTACTTTGCCCCAACGAAACAGTGAGGTTGTCAATCTCACCGGCTTGCTTGTAACAAAGGATTAACCGTATTGTGTGGAAGATGATTGTTTGCAGAGAAAATAGTAAAACAAGTATTGCAGAAGATTTGTATTTCAGTATTAAAAGAATGGACCGGGGTCCACAGTTCACTAGAGGTGTCTCTCCCATAAGATAAAAGCATGTTGGGTGAACAAATTACAGTCGGGCAATTGACAAATAGAGAGGGCATAACAATGCACATACATGATATGATAATTATAGTGAGATTTAATTGGGCATTACGACAAAGTACATAGACCGCCATCCAACTGCATCTATGCCTAAAAATTCCACCTTCAGGTTATCGTCCGAACCCCTTCCAGTATTAAGTTGCAAAGCAATAGACAATTGCATTAAGTATGGTGCGTAATGTAATCAATAACTACATCCTCGGACATAGCATCAATGTTTTATCCCTAGTGGCAACAGCACAACACAACCTTAGGGGTTTCGTCACTCCCCAGGTGTCAATGCAGGCATGAACCCACTATCGAGCATAAATACTCCCTCTTGGAGTTACTAGCATCAACTTGGCCAGAGCCTCTACTAATAACGGAGAGCATGCAAGATCATAAACAACACATATGAAATAACTTGATAATTAACATAACATGGTATTCTCTATCCATCGGATCCCGACAAACACAACATAGAGTATTACGGATAGATGATCTTGATCATGTTAGGCAGCTCACAAGATCCAACAATGAAGCACAATGAGGAGAAGACAACCATCTAGCTACTGCTATGGACCCATAGTCCAGGGGTGAACTACTCACTCATCACTCCGGAGGCGACCATGGCGGTGTAGAGTCCTCTCGGGAGATGAATCCCCTCTCCGGCAGGGTGCCGGTGGAGATCTCCGGAATCCCCCGAGATGGGAATGGCGGCGGCGGCGTCTCAGGAAGGTTTTCCGTATCGTGGTTTTTCGCATCGGGGATTTCGCGACGGAGGCTTTAAGTAGGCGGAAGGGCAGAGTCGGGGGCACGACGAGGGGCCCACACCATAGGGCGGCGCGGGCCCCCTTGGCCGCGCCGCCATGTGGTGTCGCCACCTCGTGGCCCCACTTCGTATGCTCTTCGGTCTTCCGGAAGGTTCGTGGCAAAATAGGCCCCCGGGTCTTCGTTTCGTCCAATTCCGAGAATATTTCGTTACTAGGATTTCTGAAACCAAAAACAGCGAGAAAACAGGAGCCGGCACTTCGGCATCTTGTTAATAGGTTAGTTCCAGAAAATGCACGAATATGATATAAAGTGTGCATAAAACATGTAGGTAACATCAATAACATGGCATAGAACATAAGAAATTATCGATACGTCGGAGACGTATCAACCTCCTTCGCAGCAAAGGGCGCGACCAACATATCATTCATCACCGAGTCCACCTTAACTGGAACCGAATTTAGTACTTCTCCCATTCCCTGGACACCTTCGATGTATACAGATGCTTATAGAACTCGGTTGCCAAGGCTCCAAGCTCTTGTTCCGTATTAACTAAAGTCCCATCCTCCCTTTGCAGCTCTGAGACTTTGTTCTTCTTTCTCCTCTGGCTCGCTCTGAGATGAAAAAAGCGCGTGTTTTTCTCCCCCGCCGCTAGCCATTGTATCCGAGATCGCTGCTTCCACATTACTTCGTTTCCTTGCTGATCGATGCCAGTACAAGTTCCGCTCTAGCTCGTAACGTGACCAGGCCAAGATGAGAAGTTAATGTGTACTTTTCCATACACGAGCTTTGCAAATAGACTAGAAAAATTAAATAGTGGGGGCAAATATTTTGGGCTGAGTGGGGGCAACTCCCTATACTATGGGCCAGGTATAAGAAGGCCAAAAAATCGAGTGGGGGCATTCTCCCCCCGGTCTTGTGTCTGGATCCGCTCATGACGAAGATACCAATTACATCCCGTAATAAAACCTATGGGCGCCGGTGAAGGGATGAAGTGGACCTAGAGCCTTGTGGCAATGGCGCGGCTGCGAGGTGCAACGCTTGGTGGTGAATTGAATTGGTAGCGTGACCTCTTCCTCTGGCTGCTTGTCCCGGTGGAGTGGCATTGCTTCGTTTTCACTCATCTATATCTAAATTCGTCTGAAAAATGCTCCATCCCAACTTAGCTTCATTTTCGCTCTACATCTATATCTAAATAAAGTTCATTTACTTATTTTTGGACGGAGGTTGTAACACCCATGACTTCGAGGGCAATGGTGCTGCAGGTAACTCCTAACCCTGCATTTGTCACGTCCCAAAACCAGATCTAGTCATGACAATGCCACATATTTATAATATTGCGATTATAAATATGTAAGGCTCAAAATAATATGTATTTTCGAAGCTAAAATAAAGGGGGACATTGTTATTCATTTTGCTACTACACAAGTCATACTACAAACAAACTTGTTTATTTTCCCTCCCATAATACTACTCCTACGATTTCCCAACCAGCTCAACCGTAGTCACTTCTGCAAAATAAAGAAGATGAAAAGGGTGAGTATGGAGACATACTCAACAAGTAGTAAAACAAAAGAAACAAAGGATGATCAACAGATTAGCTGAAATCAAATGAGATCAACCGATTAGTAAACAAAAATGTATTCACAAAAATGAATACACGATCAAAGGAAATGAATTTAGCAGAAATGATCAAGGAAATGATTAATATAACACATGACATCAAGCTTCCCAACCCGAGAGTTACAGGGATGAAATTCCACACCTTTACGCTCTGCAGAGGGGTACTCCGGCATCGACAACCCCAACCAGAACCACACGATCGAGCTCTAGTTGAGGTGTGCTCTTTTACCCGCTAAGATCCAAACAATCTGACCTACTGATGTCGGTCACCCTACGGATCCATTACCGACATGTTTCCAAACAGAGGCGTCCCATACCTATACCAGTACAATACGTTTATCATCGTGATACCAATACTAAAATATCAGGATATTTGATGTCTTTCCAACGCCCTTCCAATGCCGGTTAGCGAGTTCTCGCTTCATCTTCATGGTTGTCTTGGTGTCCTCCCTCTTTCGAGGCTTCCTTCCCTCGAAGGGCAAACATAGTGTGTCCTCTCATGCAGTATCCATTGGGGTCGAATCCCCTCGCTCTCTTGCTTCTGGCATCCCTTCTTTAGGGCTTTCTTCCCCTGAAGAGAGAGTGGACGCAGTCGACAAGATCGGTAACCACATAGTCAGGCTCTACTAGCTTGATGCGGTCGGACTTTATCAAAATTGTAGAGTTCTTCGTGCCCGGTGGTGTTGGTCGAGTGGATACCTACATAATTTGAAGTTGGGTTTACAAGTTCTTGGCACCTCTCTCGGTTTTTCTTTGTTACCTTGAAGCGGGCCTCCCTCCTCTGGGGTTTCCTCCCCCCAGAGGGCGAGCGGAGGGTGCTTGCTAGGGAAGCAACCTTAGCCAGGAACCTCCTTGTTCTCTTTCAGTGGTCATCCCTCCTTTGGGGCTTCCTTCCCTCAAAGGGGGAGTGGAGTTCCTTGGCAAGAGCGGCAACCACATTGCCACATGCGAATGGCTTGTTGAGGACTGGTGGCGGTGACCTCTTTTTGTCAACACATGTCCAGCAAGCTTGGTACTTTGGTGGTGCACCTATAGAGCTATTTGTGGTCACTTTGTAACTTCTTGTACCAGCTATTTGTGCTTTCTCTGGTTCTCTCTTCCCTTGTAAACCCCCGTGTACTTCTTCTTTTGTTGTAATAGAAACATGACCCTGCCAGGTTCTTTCGAGTGGAATGAAACAAGCCTCCCCCCGCGTCAATCTCGAAAAGCCCGCGTTGTCCAAACATCACTCTGAACTCCCGCCTCCCTCGCTCGCAGACTCGTAGCTATGTCGTGGAGTCGCCACCGATCGGCCGCCGCCGAGCCCCGTTCGGCTGTTCCCTGCAGAATCGCGGCGAAGATCGATCGATCGATTGAGAGAGAGAGAGAGATGAACACAAAGGGAAATTTTTCTGCTGCGCTCAGCCTTGCAGCTTTTCCGTTCCTTTCCTTATATTCAATGAAAGCAGAATGTGTCCGATTATCGTGCTCCACTACTGGTCTCGTGCCATCACACGACCCAAGCCTCGTACAGCTCCTCCAAGATGTGCAGAAACCACGTCAATCTGGCGAGCAAAAAACTGCTAACAGAAGTACAACTATCTCTACTATTAAGAGCAAACTGGTGAATGCCTGGTGTCACATTTTCAGGATGGACAATAATACCCCCCACGTCTTTATCCTACCAAGATGTTTTATCTCAACGCAATCTTGAAAAAAAAAACCTGCGCGCGAAACAAAGAAAACGCAACAATAATACCCCACGTCCTGATACCGATACCGATACCGCACTCAGTAATCCTCATCCCTCCTAAAAACGTGGAGATCGATCCGATCTGCGCCAACATCCTTCCCCTCCTTTTCTCCTAAAATAACAACCATAGAAAACTGATCGTCCTTTTTTCCTGCATCTGCCTTTTCTCTTCCACTCCTCTCCTAAGTTCTATGCGTGAATTGATGGCTCCTACTAGATCGGGAGGATTAGGGGAGAAACGGAAGCTCCACGGGCTAATACTTATCTGCCATGACCACTGTTTGATCCCCGCACACCTTCCTGCCTCCACGAGTGCTCCCGCTCCTCTGCGGGGGAGCACGCGATGGCCGTAGGTGGGGCCATGTCACCATAGCGGGCGGCCGCTGCCTGAGGTCGGTGGCTGAGCCGCGGGGCTTCTCACATGCCCCCGATCCTTCTTCCATCTGCTTCTCTACTATTTACACTCGTATCTATCTATCTATCTATCTATCTGATTTCTTGGTGTTAACTGTGGGTGGATTAGCATGGAGTAGGAGACGTGGATGGACCCCGCTCAGAACCAGCAGTCATTAGGAGGACTCAGCCGCTAGACTCTTCCGCCAGACTCTTCCACGAGCCAGCTCCTCCAAATCTACACCTTCTATCTATCGCTGCTCCAATGACCAAGGTGAGGACACATCGCATGTTGTTCTCTTTGATTAATCTGAGATTTTTGTTTGTCCATGGTCAGTCCGCGCCTAGAGTGCTCCAAACGACATCCCTTGCAGCAAAACGAATCAGGATGATTGTTTTAATTTGTATATGGTAGTGGCTTTCATGACAATTTATTTTTAGTTTCGCTTCCTGAAAATTTTGACGCATTTTCTTGACAATTTCACCTTCCTTTCATAGATGAAAATAAGGACATGCATTAGAGCATCTCCAAAAAGGCGCGCGCGCGGTAAATATCGCCAGTTTAGCGTGCCGGCATCGAAAAATTTGCTCCAACAGACGCACGAAAATACCGCGCGAGCTAAATTTTTTGCCCCGCGCGTGATAAAGGGAAGCCACGCGCACGGAGAATGGACGCGCGCTCTTCCGTTCGCGGTATAAAAAGCGCGCGCGATGCGTCGTCAACCACCGCTGAAACCTCCCTCCCTCCACACGCCCTCTCGCCTGCCACCCGCACCACCGCCGTCGACACCGCGCCGCCACCATGCCCCCGGGCAACTCCTCCGGTTTCATCGGCGTGCGCGCCCGCTCGAGCGACACCTTCTATGCGGAGATCTGTGCCGGCAGTGCTCGCCTCACCCTCGGCACCTTCGACACTGTCGAGCAGGCGGCGCGCACCTACGATGCGGTGGCATGACGCCTCGGGCGCCTCCGCCAGCAACTCAACCTCAAGGACTGCGAGTCGCTCGTGGAGGCAGAGTTCTTGGCCGGCTACGACGGCCTCGTCATCGCTGAGCAACGCTGCCACCGCAAGCAGCTTCAGCGCCGCCTCGCCATTGCGCAGGCGGATGAACGCGCCATGGAGGCGTGGGTTGCCGCCTTCCCGCAGGACGTCATCGACGAGCGCACCTTCTACGCCCAGAAGAAGGCGGAGCGCAGGGTGGAGAAGGAGGACATTCACACGCGTAAGCGCTTCATCTAGGCGCAGGAAGCCGACCCGTCGACCATCGACGACAACGACGAACGTTGGCAGATTTGGTCTTGATCGAGCCGTCGGAGTCGTCGGGATCGGACTTCGATTTCTCCGATTTTTAAATGTTTGTATTGTATTATCGTTCTTGTCTTTGTTTTAAAACCTATTTTAGTAGTATGTTTGATCTTATTTTCAGTAATATGTATGCAAAACTTGTTTTGCGTGCTGTATTTTAGCGTGTTTGGTAAAGCGTTGTTTTCACGCCCGCGCCCACAAAGGCGGAGCGCTGTATAAAAAATTTAGCGCGCCGAACTAGGGCGCATCTATTGAAGATGCTCTTAGTACGTTTTTGAGTAGCAGTCGTATACCTGAAGAAAAACCATATACCAAGGAAATGAACTACGTGGAAGCTCTATGATTCATGTCGCTTAAATAAGGAGCCAAAAGTTTGGTTGTTTGGCTTACTGCATGGATTTAAAGCCAGGCCAACCGACTGGGTTTTATCTGGTTTTTAGTCCTTCATATTGGTAAGTAATAAATATAGGAACGAGAAAGAGCTTGTCTGATTGTATGGGTGATGCATGGCCGACGGAATGCCTCTGGCAGCACGCATTTGTTTATTTGCAACTGCAGAAAAGCTGTACGATGTCTACTTCCGATATCCCATCAATTACAAATGGCAAAGAAATGAATATTTCAAGCATATATATTATTTTATCTTTCATGTATGCATCCATATGCGCTCAATTTATAGGTAAATGCAGTGAACACGGTGTGTTGACATGACCATAGAAGCTGGGATTTTGTGATAACTCAACAAAGACGATAGGTAGTAGATGACATCTTGTCACACATTTTGCTTTGTTAAGATAAACCAAATTGATTTTTTCTGGTGTTGCAGTACATGATGTCTACAATATCGGAGGACAATCCAAATGTAAGTAAATTGTACATTGTCCTTTTGGTTCGTTTAAGCTTTTGATCTAAACGTAACAAACTTAAATAATCTTTTTGTATCCTTCACACTTCAGCAACATAGAATTGTCAGACCATTGTAGCATTATTTTCTATTTGAATTAATGCTCTGTTGTAGGCAAATTACTCATTTTCTATATCCATGCAATTATTTTCTGACTTATGTGAATGACATTCAAGGACAATGAATATTGACAAAAGAAGTAATGAGAAGAAGACATAAGTTAAGTCCCAATCTCATCTTAGTATGCTTAGTCAGTGGAACATTTGCAGGAGATCACATTTGCATAATGAGTTCCACATTCCTCATGACTCGATGCTAAACAACTGTCTCATTGGCAAGGTAAATGCTCTTTAATTTTCTGTATTAGACTATTCCATGCAATTTTAAGTTCTTTAGTGTTGTATTCCTATCAGCATACTATAAGATATATGAGCATAGTTTCACGTATGGAAAATGTAGTAAAATGCGGATTTACTTTGTGTTTTCTTGTCCCGATCATAATTCGTGAAGGTGCAGAATTTATATATATGTTCATTCCTTGAGGAGATACGCTTGCTATTTTTCCCTATGAGGCTTGATATTTTCGAGTAATTTTGGTGAAACCAAGAGATATTTGATTGCCGTACTTCGAGGATTATCACTTTGTTTGTGGAGAAGTTATTTTTGTCTATAGAATTGTTTCACTCTACGATTATA